>NW_024359832.1:14089334-14191834 GCF_014805655.1 Passer montanus | reverse complement strand
GCAGGTTCTCCCAGCTCTCGGTTGTGTCTTTGGCTGAAGGTGGTTTGGCAGGCACAGGTTTGCCCTGAGCTGTGTTTCAGGGTGGGGACAGAACTCTAGTACCCAGATGTTGCTGATGTTGCTGAATGCTGATCTGCACTTAGCAGCTGCCCTGGGGGTCCAGCAAAAGGGAGCTTGAGCTCGCACTGAGCATGCACTGCTCTCACCGTGGGTATCCCACCCGCTGTGTAGGACAGCAGGCTGCTCCTGCAGGGGACAGGGACCCTGGCAGTGTTGGCCTGATTGTCTTAAAATCACAGAATCGTCATAGAATGGTTTGAATTGAAAATCCAGTCTGACCTCTTTGCCATGGGCATGTTCACCTTCCATGAGACCAGGCTGCTCAAAGGCCCATCCACCCTGGCCTTGAGCACTTCCAGGGATGGGGCATCCACAGCTTCTCTGGCCAGCCTGTTCCAGTGTATGACTGTCCTCACAGTAAAGAATTTCATTCTAATATTTCATCTAAAGCTGTCCAGATGTCCTCTTTCAGTCTAAAGCCATCATCCCGTTGTCCTATCACTACATCACTGGTTTCCAAATTACCAGTTAGTACCTTTTATTTTGTTAGTTTTTAATCCAGAAAATCTCCTATTAAATCCAATGTATTAAGACATTAAACATCATATTAACCATGCCTCTAGGCAGTGTTCCTAAATTATCCCTGGGGAGCTCTAAATCCATCACAGCATCTCAGCTGTAAGAGGAGAGGGAGAGCAGTGGTAGGTGTGAATGGCAATTCCCTAGCTTTCTATTTTTGGTGATGTTGGAAGAGTTGAAGATTTGTTTTCCACAGTCAGTTTGGTCTTGTTTTATTTTTCTTGTCAGTGGTAGGGTTTTTATATGCCATCACGTTCATTAGCAATTAATTGTTGGCACAGAGTCTCAGGTGCCAAGGGCTATTTTGTATGCCTTCTGAAGATGCTGGGCCATTCCGGAGTTAAGGCTGTGTTGTTTTTTGTTTCACAGAGGTACTAAACACTTCTCCATCTTGTGTTAAGTATAAATAGAAGATTGGGTTGTCCTTCAAACCACTGAGCGCGCTGGTGGAAAGAAGGCTGCAGACAGCAGGGAGCTGCCACCCAGGCAGTGGCAAGGAGAGATTCTGAGGTAGCACAGAAGAACAGGGCAGAGCTTGTAGCAGCTAGGAGAGCCACCAGCTGACCTGAAGAACAAGCAGGAGTGATCCACCTACAAGCACAGTGGGCAAGGGGAGGGTGGTGTGTAAAGCTGTTCTATTTTCTTTAAATAGAAAATATCACAGAGCTGAGGTCTAGGTCAATGTTCTGGCCACAAATTGCATCTGCAGTGCCTCACTCATGTCTCACAGTAATCACTGATCTTTCACCAGGAGACATTCCATGAGATTTCACCCTCTGTACCAAAAGGGCTTTGTGCAGCTGAGTGCTGCTGCATCACTGCAGAAGGCAGGCACTGGGGCTGGCTGGCTGGGTCGTGCAGGGAAGAGGGGATTGGCAGGATGTTCTTTCCACATCTCTCATTTTAACAGGTTCAGTGTTTCATTTTATTTCCATCTGCTTTACCCTCAGGTTCATGACACCCTGGTGTTGCAATTTACCCAGAGCTTGTGGACAGATGAACACTTAATGGGAATTTTATCTATCTTCTGCATGCCTGGTGCAGACCAGGGACTTGAACCAGTGTACTGACATATTGATGAAAGCCCTGATCAACCAATGCTTGTGCTCCAGAAATAGAAGATCCTTTGTTTACTCCTTTCTATCAGAATTAAGACAGCTTGGTACACTAAATTTGTTGACTCTGTGGCAAATATACAGCACAGCAAAGGGAGAAGCTGCTCTCCACTTACCCAGCCAGAGGGCCTGGCTATGATCTCATCTCCCTGCCCTGGGTGCATCCTGTGGACATGAAGCTACAAAGGGGAAAGTTTAGTAAAGGCCCTGTTATCTCCAGGACATGATAGATATATTCAAGACCTTTATAGGGTACACATGTTCTCCTGGATCTGTTCAAATCCCATAATTCTAGTTTCTACAGCAGGAACGTTCAAAGTCTAGCTCCTGGCTTTAGATAGAGCATCTTGTTTCCTGCTTTCTTTCCACTAAAAACTTTCACCCTGCTGTATTGAACTTGCCAGCAGTGTTGGGAGATGCAAAACACAGATCATCTAGAATATTGTGTCTTGTGTGAGGGGGAAAAAAACAACATAAGGAGGTACTATAATTTGACTGTTGTGGTGTGTGGAACTGTCGAGAGAAGCCCTTTGTCCACACCCCATTGAAGATGTAAGCTGCTCCCTGCTGAACTGTTGTCTCTGGGATGGAAGATATTTCAATACTTTGAAAATGTGAAGAGATTTTAACGTTTAACTGGGGAAGGTACACAATACCTGCCCTACTCAGAAAGTGCACCCATAGATGAGCCAAACATGATATTTTTGTCTGTGTCTTGCAATTGTGTGAGGAAACAACTACGGTGAACACCATCCACCTCTCATGCAGGAGAATCCCACAAGCCCTATAGAGGGTATTTCCTACATATGCTTTTGGAATAGGACTTGCAGCAGCTTCAGCTTATGCATGGACCTTCCCCAAGAACTGAACTTCAGCCTTTTAAGGTTAAATTTGGGTTAGCGTGACACCATCTTTCTAAGTTACCCATTTTGCTTGAGAACATGTTGCATTTGGCCAACATTTCAAATGCTGTGTACAGAGACTCTACAGGGAGACCCATGAGAAAAAAGTGCTTCTGAGACCTACAGCTGTTTTAGACCGAGTTCTTCAAAGCACGTGAATAGTAGTTGCCTGAAATGTTACTTCCTTGTACAAGATAAGAGCTTCTTTAAGCAGAATTCAAAATCAAACAACATTTACTACAATAAATACTGTCAGGGAACTTCATGTCTCTAAAGGTAATCTGGTAAAAATTGGGGTCTAAATTAATATTGAAAGGAAAAGATTGAAACACAGGCTGTCCTTCACTATTTTTAATAACTTATTCATTGATAACAATAATCAGGCAAAAAAAAGTGTTTGGAAGACTGAATATTCAGAGACAGCATCCAATGGTTACCAATGTCATCACCATTCCTGGTCACAGGTAGCTCATAGCTGCAATAACAGTTTCATTAAATTCCAGGTATGCCATCCATCCTGCTCTCTGCCTACCAGAACTTTGCCATGGCTCTACTTCCAGTCTGCTCTGGGAACTGAATGCACCCTGGTCTGGGCAGGGACTTTTTGTTAAATCTGGTTGCACTGCCTGCTGACATCAGACCAAGATTTCCATCATCTGAGAAATGAATCAGTTATCTGATGGTCTCCTGGTCCCCACCACTGGTGAGACTGTATGGGGCAAGTTGCTTTTATTCTGCTATTTTTCTTCATGGCTGGGGCAGGGACAAGGTTTGGGAGCTGGGTGTGGGGACAGAATGGGGGAAGTCTGGCAGCCTCTTGAGTACAAGTGGAGTAAGATATTTTGTTCTGGTGTGTAAACAGTTATAAATTCTGATTCATCTTATGAACTTATTTCTAACTACAACCCTCAGCATAAATGAAAACTTCCCTCTTGTGTTTAAAAAACAAATCTTATCTATGTCCCTGGAAGGCAAAGCCCAGTGCTGGCACTATAATACCCAAGACAGGTTGAACCGGTTTGGTGCAGCTGAACTCGTGAACCGGAGCTGGATTTCATTCCACCACTTTGGTGCATAGAAGGAGGCAGCCACATGACTTTCCTCACTAGGCCACATAAAAACACCCTCACAGGCAATGTCTGCAGCCTACTTAGACCAGGGGGCTGAACATGACACAGGAGCTGTTTCCAGAAGTGATAGCCAGGTGAGAGCAAGGCAGAGAGGGAAACCTACAGTGGGAATGTCTGGAAGTCCTCCAAAAAGCCGTCAATGCCTGTATCTGAAGGGCAAAAATTACTACGGCTTTGATGCATGGTCTTGATCTTGCCTGGTTAATCTCAGTAGAGCAAACTAGACTGTTTTTTGTGTATTTGCCTGAAATTAACTTTTCTAAATATCTGAAGAGTGTAAGTGGTGGAGAAGAGGCTGGCTCCAGGAACTGGTGCCTGGAGATGCCTCTGTCAGGTCCCTCCTCACCATGCACCAGCCCAGTCCCACCTGCAGATAGTTTCTGTTGGCCACAGCTAAGAAGAATCTTTGCATCTGCTGTAGCTAAGGTTTGACAGACTGCTGGGGTGGCCAGGGCACAGATGTAGATTAATCAGTTTTACCTCATGCTCCCTCTTTGAAAGGGATAGAAATGGCTCTGACCGGAGTGACACCCAGAGGTCTGGCTTTCAGCCCTCTCTAAGGGCCTAGGCTGCAGCAGGATATTTAATGTCTGCTTGCTCAAATAGAAAGCTGAAGACTCTAAAGGCCTCTCCAGCTTCCCATAGTGAAGCTGTCATTTAGGCTGTTTAGCACCAAGATTAGATTTGCACTGTTTTCCAATAACCTACTGCATCATCATTTACTCACTCTACTGATACTCCAGCAGATTTCAATGACCTTCTCAAAAATAAAATCAGACTAGATTGACATATTTGCTTTAGAAGATGCTAATCAATATCTATTTTGTTAGCCAATATGGTTATGTCTCCTGTTATTGTGATTTATTTCATTTTTGTTGACCAAAGGTGGTTGAATGGGTGATAACAGTACTGAAAGTGGCAAGGGTTAATAAATTCAGATGAGGTTGTCATCTTATTACCAGAGTGCAGGAAGTGAAGCACAGCCATTTAATTAACCTAGTCGCAATGAATTTTATGCAACATGCAGTTAACACTTCATCTATTAAAACCACGAAGCAGATGGTAGTGAGCAGTTTTGTCTGCCATAAATAGGGTACCGATTTAAATTACTTGCTGCACAGGATTTTATTGGATGAAATTATCTAGATATTAAATGCTGAGATATTTAATAATCTCTTTCTTTAAAGTCATGCATATATAAGACTCTTGGTCCAATAGTAGAAAACTCAATTATTTCCATGAAATCTCCAAAATGGAGAGCTTGGAAAAAAAAAAAAAAGACAAAACCTTGATGAATTGACATTTCTTCAAAGTCCAAGGCCTTCAGTCATTATCTGTGCTAGAGAATATATGCCCCATTATAAAGTTTTACCCTACTTTCTCTATCTGCGTAAGAGATTTTTATTATTCACATAAATGGGTAATCCTAGATGACTATTAAAAGGCCACATTTCTCAATAGACCGGTAGTCTCACTCTTGGTCTTGAAAAATGATTGTGATAAATATTACCAAATTTAACATTTTCCTTTTCATTTCCCACAGTTAGGAAGAGTTATGTGAGCACATGACTGTACATATGGGCCAGGGGGCTGTATATCAAAGGCACAGTGGGCAACTTAGCACCTGAAGCTGGGTAGCTGCTTTGCTTCCTTGTCCTTTATCCCGGGGAGGGGAACATAAACTTAAAAAACCCAAACAAACAAGGAAAACAAAGCACAGTTGTGCCATATGGCTTCATATGCACATACAATTTAGACATTTCTGGAACCTGCCAGCTCTTGAAATTATTTCATGCACAAAATTGCTGCCCTCATATAAAATACAAGGCAGAGGAAGAAGCAAATAGGCTCTCCTAAAATCATGATTGCCTCAGGACCGTGTGAAACCCATTTCTTAGCAGAGAAGCAAATGTTTGTTCGAAATCAGAGCAAATCCCAGGAAGAAAAGCAAAGCCTGAGCCAGCAGAGCAAGTAGGTCGCTGCATGCCCAGGATTGTGCAGCTTCCACAATCCTAGGCAAGGGCAGAAAATTGTCTTTCCAGTCCTTCAGAGAAAACAAATCTGACCGACTTTCCTTCGGCTTTCTCCTTCTGCCTCCAAAGACAGAGGCTTGTCAACAAGGCTGTGCTTCTGGTGAATAGGGTTCATTAAGCCCACAGAAAGCCAGAGGGTGTGCACTCATTTGTTTGAATGACTCTCGGAGACTCCTTTATTTGAATGACTTTTTCCTTAGAGAGGCAGAAGGCAAGTGTGTCCTTTGTCACCTCCTCTGATTGCTCTGTCCACTGAACCACTAGCAATAGCTATCTGAAAGTCTCCAGAGATTGGAGGCATCACAATCCATGACAAAGGACATAAATTGCTCTTTTCACAGATGACATCCCGCTTTATCTCAGTAAAACACAAATCTATGTTCAATGCCTGAAGAAGTCCTGGAGCATTACTCCACTGGAGCAAGGCTTCATGGAAATATGACTAAATCAGAGGTGATCCTTACACAATCATCCAGGGAGGTTTTTTTCATTTTCTATACTATTGACCTCCAGGGGAATTCAACTATTTATTGGTACCAGCTCCACCCTACTTAAGCAAACTGCCACAGTCCTTTTGCAGCCCATCCTATCAGGAAGGAAGGACTTCATTTGCTATTGCACCTACTGGCAGAGGTTTGGCTTGGCTGTAACAAAAACCAGTTACATATGGTTACCAAGTGTAAGTAACACACAAAAGGGACCATGAGTAAACTTTCTGGGGCACAGTAAAACCATAAGAAAAATTAGGGCTTTCCCTGGTGAGCACATGTGATTATCAGGCAATGTTACCTGCCCTCTTGGGAAGGGCATGCAGGGCTCCCAGCACCAGCTGCTCTGCACGAGGAGCTGTGGGGCTCTTGTCAACTCTTTATTCTTTCACATGTGGTTTGTGACCAAGGATTATGGACTTCTTGGGGAGACAGGCAGATCTAGAGACCATCCCATCACTTCCAGGAGAAGGAAAATCACATTATCTTTGGGCATCCACACTCACCTCCAGGCTGCCACAGATTGCCACAGCAATGATACACAATGCTTAAAAGGTGGGAAGGAGAGGACTGAGGAGCAGAACATGGTTTTTTTTCAAGACCACAATGAAATCAACTTTGGACAGTTCAAAACTAAATTTTATTTGGTTTTCATTCAAACATATTATGAGTTAATTCCTTTCTAGCAGTTGCTGCTGAAGAGAAATGGAGAGATAGCCAGGTGCAGTGTCCTAAGTCACAGGAGCTGCCACTGCTGCAAGGGGGATCTCTGCCCTTATTCACTAAAAAAAAAAAAATTAAAAAAAAAAATTAAAAATTCACTCAATGAATACCAAAGCATATCAAAATCCATAGCCTAAGAGTTTCTGCCCTTTCATTAAGCATCATTAACAGGGTTTCCTATGAAAATAAATAATGTAATTATGTTAAACAGTTTAAAATATTGATTGGACATTGATGGATATTGATTGGATATTGATATTGATGCTTTTGTTCAGATCAGTCAATATTACTAGTCAATCTGAGATGCTGAAGCATTTCAAGGCAAAACGACCAGCCTTGGGCAACTCAAGAGGTCAAAATCAGGCCCAGAAACAAATCCTGTCTCCTGACTGCCAAGTCAGTGCTTTATCAACAAAGTACATTGCTCTTTAGTATATTCATTTATAATGCAGATTAGGTGGATGAGAGGAAAATTTAATCATTTAGAATGACTAATAACTATGCTAATGTGTTCAGATAAAATAAGCATTCACATATGCTAAAGCCTTTATAGTGTAATAAACTTCTGTTATCTTTTGAGGCGTGCAGTACTTTGATTTTCATATACCAACTCCTTTGTATTTCAAGTGCAATAAAAAATTGGTTTTTTGAAAATATTGAAAAGCTCAAGACTTCTGAACCTCATTTCAGTAGTTCTTGTGTGAAGTGCTGACAAACTACTCTGAACAGTGGGCTCAGGTGGTTGAGGTTTTTTTGGCTGACTGGGCTTTTTGCTCTCTGACAAAGTGTGTCAAACTAATTTGAAGACTTGCACTTCAGAAATGGCAAAGAGCTTAGAGGATATTGATTTCAATGAATCTGAAACTTTGTGTGTACAGAAACATTAATCCCCTTAGCAGTTAATTTCTTTTCCTGCATATGACCAAACACGTTTTGATTCCCTATCTAAGTTTCTTTTGTTCTTCCTCAAAACACAGACACATTTATAAAACATTTTAACAAGTTTTAAAACAGCCTTAGTTGCTAATCACATGCCAGTCTCTGGCACCATGTGTGACTCTCACAGCCTTTCCTCTGGCTGCAATTTCTTGGCTACATCCTTCCCACTGCAGCCACAGACCCCAAAGTTGTAGCTGCCAAGGTACAGGTCAGGCTGGATGTTTTAGAAAACAGGTCCCTTTTGCCTGAAAACATCTCCAAGTGATGCTGCAGCCAGTACAGGAGGTCAGCCCTGGAGCCCAGCAGGCTGCTCCACCACTGCATGGCCTTGCCAGCCTTGGGGAAAAACATAATGCTGTTCTTTGCTCCTGCACTGCACCATGTTATAATTCTCCTGTATGGAGCACTTCAAAAGCAGAAAAGTAAGTAAGTGAGAAGTCATGGGAGAAAATAATCTCAGAGTGATACAAAAAGAAAAAGAAGTGAGTATTCACCATTAATTTTAACCTGCACTGAAAATAATTCAAGTCAGTTTGGAGAAAATCAACTGTCTTTTATAGTAAACACAGTAATATTTGTTTAGTCTTCTTCCCTTGAGAAGAATGAAATGTCAAAATACCTTGTCTATAAAAGGAAATAATTACCTGGCAGAAGGCAATAAATGACCACATATTAGAAACATCATCAAGAACAATAGAAAGTCTTGGGGCCTGGTTTTCCCTTATAATAGGACAATAAAGAATAACTAAATTTTTTTTAAAAAGCATAAAGCAATGGTGTCTCATTCTGGATAAAAGCACAAGCCTCACCAAAAGCATTGAAACAAGGAGTGTGCCCTAAATTAGGAAATGGGGCCTTTTTACCCAGTTGACTTTTGTGAATGAGTGCAGAGAGCTCTATAAAGGGATGGCTGCCAGCATGAGGAAGGCAAATATGTGGAGGGTATCATCAAGGAAAAATTGGCAAATGAGTCTATTGAAGCTGAGGTAGAAAATAGAAGGGAGGCTGACTAGGAAAGTGCAGATCTTAGAAGCTTGTCAGGCAAAATTGCCTACCTGTTCCCATCTCCGTGGAGATGCACGGGTTATATTTGGTACTTGAGATTTTGTCATTCGCACTCCAATGAGTATTTTCCTGCAAGAACCTGTATTTACATCACAAGGTTAATTAGTCGTGCTGGAAAGCAGAGCTGCAGAATGGACAGAAAGGGGCAGACATGCCCAAGTCTTTCTTTAAATATTCACTGCCGCTACTTTCTAAGCTAACTCTAAAATTCAGCTCCCAATGGCTGCACTCTTTATGAAGAGCTATGGAAAACAAAGGGTGATGGGAGAATTTGCAGTATTTAGCATTTCCCTGCAATCATGAAAATAGCCAGGAGGCCAAGCAGCACTGGCAGGCAGAGGCGAAGCTGCTGCAGGAGCTGAGTGTGCAGGAGCAGTCCCGGCACGCCACGCTGGGTGCCTCGGGTGGTGAGGAGCTTCACACAGACAGCTGGGTTAGCTCCTCATCCTGGCACAGGCTGAGCCACTGTAGATAACAGCCCTCATCTTCTCTTTTCAGCTCCTTAGCAGAAGTGTCATAGATAAGTGCAAGGTGTGAGTATTTAGGAGGAATATTTCCTTATCTTTTAATTAAGAATGTTACAAAGGTGGGTTGGGTGGTTTTTTTCTTCCTTTTGCAAGATAGGTATAGTAGTAGATTTTTCCAGTCTAACCTTTTATAGGCCAGGCATGTGATATGTGGTAAGAGCCATGAGAGGCATTTAAATTATCTCTTTTGAGACCTTTTCATGCTTATTTTAGTTCCAATAGAATTGGGTCTGTTCCATATGTCCTGACTCACTACAGGATGCTTTTCTTGTCGGAGGAGTGGCTCTGTTTGATCAAGATGGTACTGACCTCATTTGTGAAATCAACTATCCACTCAGTGTATGGGGAAGCGTCTTCTTAGTGCAGCTTCTAACAATTTTTTTTTTTTAAAGAGTGGCTTAATACAAGTTCTATTAAGAGTAAGCCAGGAGGGGGAAAAGAACAAACCTTATGGACTGTCATATCAGATGACATTTAATCTTCCATTCACCTGATAAAAATTTGAATCAGAAAAAGCTCGTATCTGAAATAAGAGCACTAATGGTATTTTTAACAGTCTTAGGCTTCTGTTGATGTGAAATTAACAGAAATTGCTGATGTTGAAATCATAACAGGAAGATTGGATAGCTCTTGTTTTTATTTCTATGAGTGAGAAAAATTGTCTGTTATTATCATCTGCATGTTATTATGCCCTATGCAGAGACTGGGGAGCTGAGGTAGAAGCTTTGCTTCATCACAACTGACCAGACATTACCAAGGTATACACTATGTGAACAACTCAGCCTCCCTTTATTTTAAAAGCTGGAATATTCACAAAGCTATGACCTGAATAATAAAAATAAAAACAAAAGTGAAAGATATATATCTGAAATGTCCTTAATAAAAACCTGTAAAAATATTGGCTGACTACAGCCTATGACTATATTTAGATATATGTTTCCCTGAAGAATTCAATCACCAGGGTAAAATACTGACAATTGGTTTATGGTGCTGATATTTCCCATTTATTTCTTCACTCATGTCCATGTGGAATAGGACAAAAATGGGAGAAGAGGGTTGGGGATAGGCTGAGGAGGCAGCTTTGTGTCAACAAGAGGGTATGAGGAAAATTTTGTGAGGAGTTACCTACCGCCTGTGGCCCAAGGTTGTCCTGCTCGGGCAGTGCAGACACACAGAGATTAAACTGAATCTTTGCCCTGGCCTTTTTCACCTGGAAGAATTCCAGCAGCATTCCTCCGGCACTCGTGAGAAAGCGCTTCTGAGGGACGCCCAGATCTGTGCCCCGTGCCCAGGCCTGCTGCCGGGGACAGCACGTGCACACCCAGTGCCTGAAAGGAAACCAGCCCCTGGAACAGAACACAGCCCAACTTCAGCCAGCTGTAGCCATCAGCAAAACGTGCCAGGGAGGACACATTTGAGCAGCCCAGCAGTGCTGGCAGCCGTGGCTGGGGGCTCCTGCTGCCGCCCTGCCAGCGCCAGGCCTGGCGCGGCCCAGCACGCACGGCCCGGGTGGCACAGCCCTGCAGCAGCTGCCATCCAGGAAAATGTCCCACGGAATGGCTTCCTGGCACGGATGGGAATCCTCTGCCTAGCCTGCAGCAATGAACGTGGACGGGAGTTAGCTGGTAGGAAAAAGTGAGCAGCAGCATTTTTTGGATCAGCAGCTGGAAACAGAGAGGCCACATGGGCTGTTTCTCAGCTTAAGCATCCTATCTGAACTCTGCTCTAAAATGGGAAAGTAAAAAACATGCCTAAAATCTGACAAATGGTGCAGAAGGCTTCCCAGAAAAAGTACTGGGGGAGATTCTTGGAGAGTCATCCACTCTTACACTTTGGAAGGCTGTGTGCTAAATGAGTGGGGCTAGGGTGGGTTTCACGTGGTTCATCCCTGAATAGACAGTAAAGATCAAGAACATTTACATTTTGTGCAAAGCATCCAGGTTTGACCATTGTTAGAGACAATATCATATTCCCTGTTACAGATGGATCCATGACAAACTCCACTATGGCAACTTCTGCTGCAGTGAATTTCCAGAAATACAGGAGTTGCATTAATACTGGAGCTGTGGCAGCCATAGCCATGGCAATAGCTCCTCAGAGTTGCTTGTCCCAACTGTTAAAGAGAGGAATTCTTTCTGTCTTGTTTTTCTGCTGCTGTTTATAAATATAGGAGATGCATATGATTAAAGTGTCTAGATCTGGAAATCATATTTTAATCTCAGCATGTGTGTCAGAGTGAGGCAGAATAGATTAGTTTCTGAATTAATGCTTGTAATAGTTCCATGAACACTTAGACAAATTCATAGTCAAAAGGATAGTATCAACATTTAATTTAAAAGCGTCTTTAAGGAGTTTCATTGCCATATGTTGAAAATCTAATCTTTAAGAGAGAAAATACCTAAAAGTTTGGCTTACTTCTCAAATGTGTCAATTGATATTTTCCTTAATTTGACCTATTTATCTTAAAACATTTATAATCTGTTAGGGGGATGTTCATAGCTAAATGTCCAATTTGGTTTGTTTGTTTTTTAAATCTGCCGTTCAGTTGCCAAGAAATTAAACAAACAGATGCCACTCTTTTTTGAGGGGCTCTATTAAATACAATGTCTTACCCACCATCTGCTGGATCTGCAGCAGCAATTAACAGCTACACTCTATTCCCAGAGCAGAGCTGACAACAATTGATGGGGCTGGGATCCTGGCATTTTCTCCTTCCCATTCCTCACCCCCTCTCTTCCAAATACCAATAATACAATATTTCTGCATGGAGGACTGTGTCTGCTCAGAAGAGAAAGGAATGAGCTATTCCTTGTTCTTCAAACTGTTGTGGATGAAAGTCCTCCCCAGACATTACACTTTTTAAACAAAGAGCATATTCAACAATAACAACTGAGCCCCTAGATGTCTGCAAAGGCTGCATGACCAAAGTTTGTCTGACATCTTTTAGAACAGGTCTCCTCTGCAACAGTGAGCAGCTGCTCTGAGGAGCCAGGGGCCAGGCCTGCACACAGGCTCTTTTCTTCTGCACCACTGGTTCAATCCCACCCGAGTGGGAAGCCATTGAAAATTCCTACCTCTGTTTGATATGGAAATACCTGAGGAGGCTCAGCCTAGTGAGCAGCCATGAATCATGAGCAATGGGTGTGATTCATGCCCATTGTCTGACAGCCAGGTAACTGGCTTTGTACCAGTAAAATCTCTTGGAGATGGAGTCTTTTATTGGCAAGTGGTACTCTTAGTCACAGGATAAAATGGAGTATTTGGATTCCCTTTACTGACTGGGGTGTCAGCCTTCAGCCTACAATCCAACCCTTTCTTTTAGCTGAGCAGATTGATAAGTAGCCAAGTCCACTTGTGCCAGGGAGAGTTTAAATTGGTCATTAGGAAAATTTTCTACACCAAACTCTGGATTGTCAAACTCTGGAATAGCCTGCCCATGGAAATGATAGAGCCACCATCCCTGGAAGTATTTAAAAGACCTGCAAATGTGGCACACAGGGACATGGTTTAGTTGTGGATTTGTCTGTGCTGGGATAAGGGTTGGACTTGATGTTAAACACCTTTTCCAACCTAAACAATTCTATGATTCTATGATTACTTACCTTGGAACAAAAGAACTTCCCTGGCCTTTTCTTCAGTGTTTGTGGTGATGGCACTGAGGCTTTTCTTGGACTACTGGGCCTGGATGTTAGTTATGCTCTCCCTGGCTTTGGGGGATTCTCAGGGCACCAGAGAATGCACTAGAATGCATTTTGAAACATCTGTGTATTGGAGGCTCCAGGTTTTTAATAGATGCAGAAAATCCATATGCAAATACACTAGCCTGCCAACTCCCTTAGCTTCTGGCACAGGTTCTCATAACTCTCCATTGTCAAGTTCTTCCTTAAAAGACAATGAGCTTCCTCCAAAAGGTGCATTTTTACAGTATTATCTGAGAGAAATTCTTGATGCTGTAGCAGTGTATAGCTTTATTTTCAACAAGTTATTTGCATTGCTGCAATGGCAGAAGGATTTCTGTTCCTCTGTCTGCCAGGCTCGTAGCCTATCCTCAGCACAACTGCTTTCTTCAGTGAGGCATGAAGAAAATAAAGGGACATCAGAGTTTAACATTTCAGATGCTCAGCTTTGCCACAGTGTCAGGATAGACAGGTGTACATTATTCTGGAAATTAAAATTTCCATCTTGATAATAAATCTGTATAGCAATTATCCTTATTGCCCTCTATGGTGACCGTCTGTAAAGGCAATCTGAACTTTAAAAAAGCATCTCATAAATCAGGCGAGATTTAAAATCTTCCAAGAGTTTGTAAATCTGCCCAGGATTTAGGGATTAATTGAAGAGCAGACAGCTTAATACATTAACCTTTCACCTCTGCAGTCCTGGGCTCAAAAGCTGACTTAGGTCAAGAAGTAAAAAAACAGATTGGTGATTTTGTCCTAGTCCTTATGAGTTCAGTCCTGGGGTTCAGGATAGCCTGGTTAGCACTGCCTGCAGTGCCCTGTTCTGTCAGCAAGGGTTTAGGCATTGCGTGTCTTGCCTGCTGCTGGCACTCCATGATGGGGTTATTAATGTAAGGGTAAAGTCAGATGCCCGAGAACAGTCAGTGGGCTTTGGTGGCTGTAAAAAAAGGTCAGGAGGCATCAAGGACAGCTCTAAGTAGTTTGTTTCCTAAAACTGACCCAGGTCATTGAAGAGACTGCAGGGATGCTGCAACACGCAAGGACAGGAGGGAACATCCCCATTAGCCCTTCTGCAGCCCTGCCCCACCAGGTGAATATTCATACTCATTGTCACTCGCCATGCTCCCACCCAGTGCTGCCTGTGCCCTTCTCACGGGGCTTGCCAAGAAAGCAACTTTACAGGGAGGCAGTAAGAGAAGCTGGGGTCAGCAGGCCTTCCTTAATTTCTTTGTCTCTCTCTGAACACAAGAAAATTCAGCAGCATGCAGCAACATGGACCATCCTTCTCCCAGTTTCCTTTGTCTTGTGGAAGATGGGGACATTGCAGAGGTCTTGGTTGTACCCTCAACTATGTGACAACAGGGTGTTCTGTCACTTGGCAGTGACCATCAGCAGCCCATCCTTGCTGACTGGAAACCAAAGTCTGCTTTAAAAGGGTGGTCCAATGATGAAGGTGAAAGTGTAGCCAGTGTCCATAAAGGTGGTGGAGTAACACATTCATGAGTGGCTGGTGGTGGCTGACCCTTGCCCATGGCCCTGGCTTGCCAGCAGTTCATTCCCTGTGTCTTAGCAGCGACCATTGGTGGCAGAACACAGTGTGATCTGCGCCTGTGTCAGGCCTGGGGAGAGGGATTGAGCAATGCCAGTGTCAGCAGCAGACATCTCTCTGGGGAGGTAGCACACTCTGAGTCCCTACTAAATAGCACCAGATTGGGAAGTCACTTGGTGTGACCATCCCTCTCTGTCAGTGTACAAGTCCACCCACAGATTTATGTTCCTCACAACCCTCAGACCACCCTTGAGAAATATCCATGCAAAAATAAAAATTGCCCATGACCCCTCTCTTTGACTTTTTGACCTTTCTCCACAAATACGCTGTCTGCTTGGGATTTGCCAGCTGACTGATGAGATTGGGTCTGATCTCTGCTCTGAGAAGACATTTGAAAATAATGTGATTTTCTGGAACTCAGAAACACAGACATATAATCTACATTTCCAGTGTGGAGTTGAGTTTTTTTAGTCTGCTTGGAACAAATGTCATCCTGGGGGTTTTTAACCTTACAAAAATGCATTCATTACTAATGCAGGACAGAGGTGAGATAAAAAACACACTGTGAAATCCAGTGATAGAAATTTTAATAATTTATTTTTTGCCTGGGATCTTTTCACTTGTTCCAGCTGGTTCAAAAACACTTGGAACAGATCAACAAGGCTTACATGACTGAAAACAAACCTATGCCAGCAGCAGAACCAGACTGACAGAAACAGGACAAGAGTTTTTTCATGCCACAAAAATGTTGCTAAGCACCATAGAGTTTCATGTGTGTTTGCACTTTGCCCCTCCTGACTGAATTATGAAATATTATTTACTAAAAAATATTATAGTTCACTTTTTAAGAGAATTAATATGATTAAAGGGTTGGTTGAGAAGTGATGATTGAAGTTCCAACTATTAAAATACACTCAGTGTGCAGGGAAAATAAAAAGGCACTGAAATTCTTTTCAAACCCAAGCACCAGGTGCATTAATTACATTTCATTGCATGTTGGTTTATTACTGCGGTCACTTGTGCCTTATGATCTGCATTAACACCTGCGTTCTATGGATATCTTGGTATTTCACTAAACAAGATGAATATTGGCCAGATGGTGACTCCAGTAGGAAGCATTTCACATAGATTTTCCTGCTCTGCACTGTTGCCTGTAAAGGAATCCTGAATGTCATGATACACCAAAACAGACCCAAACAATACAGAGATCATTTTGAAATCAACTGCCTTGACAGCATACTCAGAAAGGATCTGATGACAGACAAATCAAGGCCTTGTAACATGGATCTTGCTAATAGATTCTCATGTGCTGCACAACGGCATCATTTGTACCAGCATTTCACCCCATGAGGTGACCCTGCCCTGTGTAGGAACATAATTCCACAGAAAACTGGGTCAGCTCAGGTCTGAAACACTTTGCACAGATGACTCAGTGGTTTTTTTGTTGTTCTGTTTTTTCTCCAGGTTGCACACATGACCTTTCTTCCATAGTACAAGTTAGTTAATGTACAACAGGCATCCAGCCCCTGGCAGGTGCCATGAGGAGGAGTCAGGATAAGAACCCCATCACGCCTGGCACCTTGGCTTTTGACCAAGGTCAGGAGAACTTCAGGAGAGGTGGGAGAGACAGAGACCTCAATCTGCCCTACTGGCACTGTCTGGCTCTTATCCAAAACATCAGAAGTTACTTGCTGACCTGCACCAGAAATAAACAACAGATTTGCATGCTGGCAACGCTGTTGAAAATTTGGACAAACCTTCTAAACTTGCAATTAGCCCCTACCTGAAACCCACCTCACCTAGAACACACAGCATCATTCCAGGGCACCATTCAGTGCAGTCTGAGAGATTTGCTGCTGCTGCAGGATGTGTAGAAGGTTTTGTCTGTGTGAGCAAGATTTTTTATTGTGGACATCCATGTTCAGGCTTCTTTTTGTTGTCCTTCACTTGCAGATGTCAGTCAAGGACTATGTGACCATAGCAACTGAAGTGTCAATACAAGTTGTCGCACAATCAGAAACATTGAGTTTTCATGGTCTCCATGGTCCTGTAGCACAATTTTCTTCCCCCCTATGCTAGGGGTATGCTAGGAGGAGCTCAGGGAGTTCAGCTAGTTCTTGCCAGCTCCCTCCTCTGTCCACTCTACCAGGATTAAGCTGTGCTGCCAGAAGCCTTTTTTCTTCTGGGGGCTGGCTGACACCTCTTCCCACCTTACAGCAGGTAAAGCTGGGATGCTGTGAGTGTGCTGCTTGCAGAGTGTACTCCCTAGTCTGTTTCTGCTGTACCTCTGGGAGAGGATAGGCAGACATGAAGGGACTAAGGGGAGAAAATGCAGCAGCATAGCTGGCAGACTGGGGCACAGAGAGGGCACCTAGTGTTTGGAATGGGGACTTGTCCTGAGAGCAGAACATAGCAATACCCAAAGTCTGAGTACTGATGAAGTGGATAGAGGCACAGAAAAGCCCCCCAACATGAAGACAGTCACCAAGTCAAGACTCTGATGTGTACAAAGGAAGGCAGAGTGAAGCACAGGGCTGGCCACAGGTGCAGAGCACCCACCAGCCTGGATGGGAGCTGAGCCCAACCAGCCCTGCACCAGCTGCAGGAGGCCAGCTCCTCACCCTGCTGGTGTGCAGGGATGACCCTAGAGCTGGAAGATGCTGTCCCCTCTGACAGGTGAGCTCCTTGGGTTGATGACCCTGTTGTTCCTCACAGAGACACACAGCACCGATCCAACCTACAAAAACAAAAAGCCGAAAAAGCACGAATTAACACTCCCACCTTTCCCCCAGGCATGCTTTCCCCCAAGATGCTGTTTAAAGAAGACCAATATCTCACTCTCAAGAAGTGTAGGCAAATCCTATTACAAGTTGAGATTAACCATCAGTCAGATAACTCACCAGTGCAGAGATCAAATATAAAAGATGTATGTTCTGTGTCATCTGTTTAGCAACCTTATATTAGCTCACACGGGTGGATGTTGCTGGCCAAATGGCAGAACATGTGCTGCAAATGGAAATCAGAGTCAAAGCAGAATCCTGTGGGATACCCCCAGCAATTTTAAAGCAGCTATCTTATTACCTAAGCAATTTTCAGGGACAAGCAGAATTCAGACGCAGACGACAACGCTCTCTCGTCCAACCTTGGTGAAACTACTTCATTATTATTTCAGTAGTGCCTGGAGAGCTCTATCTGCTGCTCCAGTTTCTCTGCAAAACCCCTTCCAACAACCACAATAAAAGACATCCCTGTGAGGACAGGCTTACAGTTTAATTTAAGACAAGGAAAGCAAGTGAAAGTAACAAACAACCAGAGAGACTAGAAGGGAGAGGGTTGATGGAAATGGTGGAAAGCACTTGTCCCTGGAGTCCCTGTATGTGTACACACACATGCTAGATACAGATTAATGTGTGCACAGATATTTCAGAAGCCACTTAACCTGAATATGAGGCATCCAGAAATAATTTATAAAATAAATCCACACATAGAGTGGAATGCTGGAGGATGGGAGACCTGCCTTGCTCTTTGCTGAGGGTGCAATGTACACAGATGGGTTTGACTCGGCTTTTTTCATACCACGAGCACTTTTGCAGTTCACAGGCAGCAGTCACATAACTGGATAGACTCAATGATCTTAAAGGTCTTGTCCAACCTAGACAATTCTATGATTATATGATTGAAATCTCTCTTGTTTCTCAGTGTACATAGTACATCCATTTGACCTTACAGCCTTGGCCTGGGAAGCAGGAGAAATAAGAGCTCTGTGCAAAGTGGCCTTGATGTGAAGTCTATGGGGGCTGTGTTGCAGCCATTTGCTCTTTGCTGCCTGGGTTACGACTGTAATCAAGCTGGGAAGAAAATCAATTCAGCAAAATTCACATCAAAGAGATCTGTTGGTTTGTGTATTGTTTAAATATAGTTTAAATATTTCACATTTCTTTTAAGTCTTGCTAAACAACTACTGCATGGCCTTACTTCTTGTAGAATCCCCAACCACTTCCCGGGTGAGCCCTTATCATGTGTGTGGGTGAGGAGGTTCAACCTGGCAAACCCACAGGGAAATCAGCATGTCTTGAACTTCTCCTGGGGGCTGTGGGTTTAGGCCAGCTTTTCCTTTTTCTAGGGGAAACTAGGTGTGCTTAGTCCATTTTTCATCCTCCTAACACCTGGCATCACATTACAGTAGGAAACAGATTGTTCAGGCACACCAAATGCAAAAAAGGTTCTCTAAAAGTGAAAAACAATTTGCAGAGATACTGATGACAGCAGGATGCTTTGAACATTTCCAGGTTTGTGTTTGCTTAGGGCTCAGGGATTATCCGAGGAGGCACAGTAATGCCATTGAAGTGCAAACTGTTGTGAACATGACTGTTGTAATCAAAACCCAGTACTTGTTTGGAAGTGGCATCTTAAGAAGCAAAAAAATATTTTTGAAGACGTCACTTCCAGAAAGATTAATAGAAATTCCTTTGTGACAACAGCAGCGTGTGCACTGCTCAGGGATGAGGACATCCCTTCTTTTGCCCCAGCCCCTAGGAGCACAATGTGCAATAAAAATTCATTTTGAAAAAAGAGCATCTCTGGTGATGTCTACAGGTTTTTGACTTTGCTCTTTCCTTCAAACACCACTCGTGATGCTGAGCGCACATTCTCTTGCCCTATTTGTTCCTGGCAAACAAAGAGCAAATTCTCCTGGGTACAGCAATCCATTTTTAACACTCTGTAATTATTTAGAAAAATGTTTTGATAGGAGAAGTGGAAAACTGGAGCATTTCAGGTTCAAGATAAAGTTCTTGGAGCATTATGTGAAACAGGGACGTGGAGTCTCTTTATTTATGGCACTACCTGCAAAAAAAGTCCACCTTTTCAGCTGTGGCATTTGAATCTATTTGCAATTCATTGAACAGCCTCTCATCACTAAGTGCAGAAGGCACAAAACTCCTGAGGGTCTGCTCCAAAATGGTGAGGGAAGGGAGAACACAAGGACTTTGCTCCATGAGCATTGCTGAGGGGGCAGGTGCAGAAAACTGACCCTTTCTGAGCTATTGTCTCATTCTCTTCTCCCAAAATCTATGGGACTTCATATGTTAATGTACCCTTTTTGGAAGCCCTCTGATGGAAGATATTGCAGCAGGAAATGTCAGAGTCCTTAGCAAGAGACTCGAGTGCTGTGAGTTATATGGCCCAAAGGCACACAGGCTTGACACAGGCAAGGAGCTGTGTCTCCTGCCATCCTCTGGCCAGCTGAGAATGTCAAGGATGAAGCCTAGAAGCTAAATGTTAATTCATTTTTCCTACAAGGGCATATTTTTCTTTAAGAAAAGCATGGGCAGAAACCACTGCGATCAAGCCTGTTTACTGGGTGAAGAGCAGCCTGTGCACACACTGCTTGCTAACTTCAAAACAGGTCACCCTCTCTTCTTTTTCTTCCTCCAGTATAGGTGTTCAGCATCTGTGACACTGCTTTGTGCCTGTCCGTAGGGCAGAGCCACTGAGACTGGGAAGGTGACCAGTGGCGGGGGCATAGTGTTGCAGAGGGAGGTGTGGGAAGGATGTAAATGCAAGCAATGAAAAAAAAAAAGAGAAAAAAAAAAGGCAACTAAATAGAAATGAAAGTGTTACAGGTCTGTTGTCCTCAAAAGACCCATTTTCTTTCAGGGAGACTGTAAAAGAGAAATAAAGGGGGAAAGCCCCTAACTCAGTATATGCACTGCCATCTCCTGGTGGACACAGCGCCCCGTCCTGCCCTGCCCTTCTGGCTGCCCTTGTGCTACAGCCTCCTCCGTCACTGAAGGACAATGGCAGCGTCAGGAAAAGGCCCTGATAAAAGGGCCCCAAAATGACGTCTTTTGCTAGTGTGATGCATGCTAAAAGCAGAAGAGCACCAGGCTAGATGTGGTTTGCTGAAAGCAAGGACAAAGTCCCCCAACCTGTGATGGGAGCTGGGTTCATCCCAATGCTGGCCATCAAAATTTGTTACCTCTCTTGCAGCTCCTCTGTGGCAGGAATGATGTATTTTAGGTAGAATTTCAGACCTTTCAGTAAGCATTTCAGCCTTTATATATAATTTTTTATTTAGAAAAACCTCAGGTGCAATCAAAGCCACAGAAAATGTTAAAACAGAAAATTAAATGGACCAAGATGGAAAAATTGTGGTATGAGCAGATCGACATATTACCATTGCCAGAAAACAGCCAAAATTCTGTGGGTTCATGCTGAACAAAAAGGAGTCATCCTTTTTAACATTTTTTTCATGCAAGAGTAAAAAGAGTTTATGGATACACAGAAGGCAGGAAATGCATTACAGGGCTGCAGGGCATATATGACTGGAAGACAACCCAGATTGCTCCATTGCAGGGACAGTATCTCCCCCCATCTTTGCTTATGTTTTCCAGCCAACACTCCAGAAAAGCAGCTGAGATCAAAGCCATGGAGGGAAGATTTTACTTTGCCTCCAAGAAAGGGATTAAAGTATTTGAAAATAAAGTTCAGCTAAGATACCTGTGATCTGACACAGTTTTTTGCAGGAGCTTCAGCCCCTTTCCCTGCCCTGCAGATGCAGGTTTCAGGTAGCATTCCCTGCCTGTCTCTTAAAAAATCACTCAGCAGTTTTAAGTATGTCACCACCAGGATCAGTCTCTCTTTTTACAAGTAAACCTTTGAAAGGACACCTGTCCCCAGTGACACAGCATGGTGAAGTGGGCCTGTGGCCTGTGGAGCCATTTTAAATCTTCCACGTTTGCATGCATCTCCTGGAGCTGGTATTTCATACACCTGTCAGGAGCTGAAACCTCCACAGTGGCACTTGGAGAGGAAATATTGTGACAGATTTTATTTCTGAAATACATTGAAGAGAGTCAGAGTCAGGCAACCGGGTGCAGAAGCAAAAGGGTGGGGGGAAAAAGCAGGCTTGCACTGAAGAAAAGCTCTTGTAGCACTTTTCCAGAATTGCCTTTTCTCTCTCTTGCTGTTTTCACTGTTTTCATTCTGCCTACTTCAGCCCCTGGATAAAAATATAGAGAACCTTTTATAAGAGAAGATAAATCCTTTCTTTAGTGAGATGTAGGTTACTGATATCTGCCTGGTTATAAAACCAAACTGAGATTTCTAGCTCAGGAAAATTCCAGTGCATAGAAAAGCAGATTTCTTTTGGCTTGCTGACATAGGTGGGGTGCATCTCCATTCCTGGACAGGACAGTAGCATTCCTCAGGATTCTCAATATTTCAGCCTCATCTCTTTGCATTAGCATTGGCACCATGTCAGACCAACAAAACCATGATGAGGTTTGTACAGGCAAGTGTCTCACACTGAGCTGTGCTGGAGAATGGGTGGTGCCCACCTCCAGCTGTGCACACACACATCACCTGACATGTGAGGCTCATCCTGTAATGACTCTTCACTCCACACACTCTCTGGAGACAGCTGAACGCCACTCGTGTGCCAGCCTGGCTTCACCAGAGAGCTGCTCCAGGAGCCCTGCTAGTGAGCAGGCTGCTTGGGAAACCTCTGGTTTTGAGTGCGCTGGTTTTCCTGGAGGGCAAATGCAATTTGGTGTGTTGTTTTGATTCCAGAACTCCTGATCTTCTGTGTCCACCCTGCTGGCTATCACCAGATGATGTCCCCAGCCCAGACCAACACGGATTTGGTCCCCAGCCACCTCCCAGGCCCATGGCTGTGCCTGCAGGAGGCACGTGCAGTCCCAGAGACACGGCTTGGTCCCAGCTCCACTGCTGCTGAGGGACCTGTGCCAGGCCCTGCACCATGCAGAGCAGCTGGGGCATGCCTGGGGCTCCCAGAAATGGTGCCCAGGCTGAGCCAAGGCCAGATGCAGGGTGACTCATCATCCTCAGATCTCCCAACAAGAGGATGTGACTGGGTGGCTTTTAGCACTAGAATCACAGGATCATAGAACATGCTGAGCAGGAAGGGACCCATCAGGCTGGGGTCCAACTTCTGGCCCTGTGCAGGACACCACAAGAATCACACAAAAAGCTTTTCTAATGCATCTCATTTTGAAAACAAGCTCACACATGCAGTTGTGCTGTCAGGTCTGAAAAGCTGAGGAATTATAGAAAGGAGGAAAGAGAAAAAGAGAAGAACCTTTCAGCTCTTTAAACCAAAATCTGTTGAGAGTCAGGTGAATCCATCACAGTTTTGGTCTGAATAGTGTTATCCATTCCTTCTGCTTATTTTGCACAATTACAATTGCTTTTGTAAGCACTGACAGAGATTAAGATACCACCAATCTTAGAAGAACAAATGATGTATTGCTAATTTCTGAGCATTAGAGAGAGAGGTCACATCTGAATGATTAGGTTAATTCCTGAGACCCCTGCTCATATCATACGGCTACCTCAATTAATTTAGCTATAATGGAAGTACATATACTACAAACATAATAACTGTCGCAGTTCATCATGTAATTCATCTTACAGTTATTGGATTACTTGCCCTCCCTCAGAGATCTGGTTTATCCCCAGATAAACCTGCATCTCCAGAGTGGCAGGAGGGCCCTGCAGAGCCACTGTATCCCTGGCAGTGCAGACAGTCTCAGTCACTCCCCCTGCAATGACCCCCTTGCAGCACCAAGGCCAGCCTTTGGCCCTCCAGCAATGCTGACCTTCCTTATCACTTGCTGTCCCCTTCCCTCTCTCAAACATGCTCATATTTTCCACAGGCAGCTTCTCCTGTTCAGGAAGAAAAGGAGAAAGGGCCCCTCCATCATTGCCACATGGCTTATCCTTTACCTGCCCCAGAAAACCTTTATGCTGCTGCACTAGTCCCTGAGATGTGCCAGGTGCCCAACTAGCCAGTTACAAGCCAAGATTCTTGCTTCATATTTAGCAGAGACCTCATTTTAGTGCTATTCTGTGCTGTACATAGATTCCCACTTTTTTACCATAGACTTTTTTATCTACAGATTATGTATAGCCACTACAGCATGCTGATGAGTGTGCTGTTTGTTGCCTGATCCTTCCTTAGCTCGAGCTGCAGATGGACCAATCTTGGTATAATAGAGACTTCAGCCATGCCTGCAGCTCTGCATGGTGCCTGTTGAACCTGGCACGTGGCACATGAACTTTCCACTCGGGAGGATTTTACTCTTTTTTTTTTTCAGGGCAGCTAACTCAAAGATAGCTCAATCACTGCTCTGAACTCATAGACATTGCTACAATACTGCTGCTGAACAAAGGCAGGCTTTGATTTATGCAGTGGAAACAGAGTGGGTGGAAATGTCTCAGGATTCAACAACCTGTCAGTTTTAAACCTTATCCTCAGTCCCCATAAATTATGTTTGAATTAAAAGCCAACTTGGAGCAGCAAAAAATAAATTGGGGTATATCATGTGTCTGTGTGTCCCTGTCCTTGTTCCATACTCCAGCCTTACACTGCACTCACATCTTTCAGAGGGATGCAGCATTTCCAGGCTTTCATGTGAGAACACATTGTACTCCCATTTTGGTTTTCTGAGACAATATTTTTTTGTGCTCCCATTTTGGGTTTGTGAGACAGAAACAGAAACCACTGCAGTTCCTGTTTTTGCAGAATTAATTTCCTTCAAGCCAACAGTTTGTTTAATTTACCAAAGCTTTAGCTGCTACACCTGCAAAGCACATCCTCATATGATTTTCCAACAAGCAGGAAAGAATCCAATAGGGAAATTAGTTTCCTTTTTCTCTCTTTCTTTTTTTGGTGCTTTTCAGTAATGATGCCAAAAATTTCTCTGCCCAAACAGTGAGTTTAGTGTGTTTGGCTTTAGGATGTGAATATTTTCACACAGCTTCTAATCTGCTGTTATTTAGTTACAGTTTTTATTGTGTTATTTTCCTGCACAACTTGGAGGCTGCAGACAGTTCACAGAGATTTTTGGCAACTTTTTGAGTAGCCTATTCTTTACTGTGTGCATTTGTGCTTGAAAAACTAAGAACAAATCGGCCTGGAGGATAGAAAGCCTTTAGCACTCTTGCCTGTGCAGAAAAGCTTGAAAATATGGGCTGATTTCATTTGAAATATTCAAAAGCTAGAAGGAAATGAAGACTCACATATATTGTATTTAACATTTTATCATTTGGAGTTGGGAATAGTTGAATTCATGAATTTTGCATGTTTGGAAGTGCTCTTGTTATAATCATGGCCTAAATCAAATGTAAGTAGCAATAATCAGATCTAGTTTGAGGAGATCATAGAAAATTTAAGAAAAAAACTTATACTACTTATAAATGTGCAAATGAAAGCTTTCCAAATGACCAGATGAGTGTGAGAGACAAAAGAATGACGCAAAATGCTTTTAAATTGGATCTGCAAATGGTTTGATCAGATATTCCAGGCATGTCCTACCAAAGCAGCTACTATAAACCCTTGATACAAAAATGAAATGTTCAGCACAGGTCTGCACATCTACTGCTGAAAATCAGACACCTCTTTTGACAAATGCCTGCTTTTTTCTGGAGCAACATTCACTTCAAAGGCTAAACAAAAGAATTATTCAAAATAAAACAACATCCTTAAATTTCCCGCAGCTCTGAGCTGTGTTTAGCTCTGCAGATGCAGAGTGTCTGCAATCATACCACACACCTCAGGCGGTTGCTGTAAAATCTGAGCTTTCACCTCTGCACAACACTTCTCTAGTTTTGATTTATTTATTTTGAACATAAAATAGCCTGTCAGTTGCAAAAATTAAGGGTATTGGAGCACTGCTTTCACAACATTAATAAAAAACCCTTCAAGGATCTATAGAGGATGTGTTTGGAATGTACTTCTTTATAGGTTTTAACTGAATGGCTTTTATATGTGCTAATTAATTCCATCACTATTTTAAGCTAAATGCTAAACTAGTTGCATGCTCACAAATGCTACATTTTTCATCATTGTCTCAGATAAATATCATACCATTGTGGAGCATCAGAAAACCCCATCAACAGACCAAAACAAAGAAAGAAAGAAACTGGCATAGATCTGAACTGATCACAGTTCAGGCTGAGAGCTGTGAGAATTGTGTCACCCACTTGGTGACCCTACAGACCACCCAGCAGTGCAGGGTGGCTCAACCCTAAGAATTGTTGTCCTGCTATCCCAAACTGTTTTCTGGATGCTCCAGGCTGTTAGATGACTGCTATGCCCATCAGGTCTTTTGCTCAGCCCCCATCACTTCCCTGTTCTCTTCCCCGGGGTGCTAGGACATCACACCAGCCCAGCAGTGAAGGGGCCATGGGGGGAGTGATGGGGAGCAGACTGACCCTGCAGGTAAAACTTCTTCCCTCTGTTGCTCATTTGTAAAATAAAGGAGTAAAGGATAGCAGCACTGTGCTCCCACAGGAGATGTCCTGAGGAAAAATAGATTAATGGCCATTAAGTGTTTGGGTGCTGTGATGGGCACATCAGCACCCAACTCCCCAGCCTGTCTATGGCTGCTTTAATCCTGCACATCAGTGAAAACAAGTCTCTTCTGCATCTGTTTCCTGTCTCCTTCCTCTGCAGCCCAATCCAACTTCCCTCCCCAAGCCTTTGTGTCCCCATTCCTTGTGCCTGCCCATGACCTTGGTCTATATGGAAATAACCTCAGTAGCACCTAATTCACTCCACTTATAGTGTGAAGAAAGCGCTGCTTTACAACACTAGCATTTTTTAGTTTAAAAATGGCATTTCAGTTATTGCAAATGGTTGGTAAACTGATAACCACATTGTTTCTTCCGTCTTACTACTTTCATCCCAAAAGGCACATAATATTCTTGTTCTGCCTTTAGAGATTTGGTTTTTTAAGTTATGTGTCTTGAGGTCAAATTGTTGTGCTTTTTAATTAGCTATAATAGCAACCCAAAATTCCACTTCCAAAAATAAGTTAATTATTGAATTTTCTATATTATGTAAATAATTCAAACTTTTGTAAGAAGAAACTGCAACAGAGTTCTTGATATTGCTGAAGTAAAACGTGTGTTTGATCCCACTCAGGAGATTTTTCAGGTCCTGGCTGGTGATTGAACAGGTACTGGATTCCCATAATTGTATATTCAAAAAGAAATACTGTAACATTCAAAAGCTCAAAGTGAAGCAGTTAAAAATAGATGTGAAATATTAAGACCATTCTTGGAGTGAAACGACAAGCCAAATTATGGTCTTGCCTTCAGCAGCAGGACAGGGTGTGTCATGCAGCTGCTATTGAGAATATCATGGGAGATAAGCATCACACATCTCTGGGAAAAAAAATAAGAGATGCTAACAAAATGAGAGAGGAATGTATTCCTTTGAATTCAAGGGCTTTGAAAAACAAAAGAAAACAAACCAAACCAAACAAACAAACACCCCCTAACACAAAAAAATAAATATAACAAAACAAAAAACAAACAAACAACAAAAACCCAATAATAATAACAAAACATAACAACAAGTACACACCAAAGACTCTGGCTTTCTTCTTACCATGTTTTATAAAAAAGGCATCTTCTAGATGATGTTGTACAAAATTTCCCAATTCCATGCTTCAAATCTGGCCCTGTGGTTCACCAGATAAAACCACAATCATTCCCAGGCAGATGCCTAAAAGATAAAGATCTTGTCCTTTTACCCACTTTCAAGGCACCATGATATGGCCAGCATCCAAGGCCAGTGCCTGAGCATCCAAGGCCAGTGCCTGAGCATCCAAGGGCCTACTCAGAACCACACTTCAGCCACTTCAGCAGTGTTGCTAAGACCAGTTCTTTATCTTTTTTAATTAGTTAAAACTCATTCTGTTGTCATATCCATTTCCATAATGAGGAATTAATTTACCAGACTTGCAATGTTAAGGACTATGGAAGGATGTACTTTCTTTTTTCTTACTGCATCAGAAGATTCAGTGCCTGGGTTTAGCTCTGCTGCCTTCCCTGCACATTAAATCCTTTCAAGATGTCTCTTTTCCTTTCCCTGTAACTTTGACTTGCTTCCTTCTCCCAGCCCAGCAGATGCCTCTTGATCCTTGCAGGCATTTGTGAGCTCCCTGGTCCTTCCTTTCTCCTTTGCACAGCCCCAGGGGCTGTAGGCTTCCCACCAGAAGGGCACATTAATGTACTTTCCTCACTCTGACCTGAGGCACTCCCTAAGGCCTGTAAGTGTAGAAGATATTGCCAACAGCAGGAGACTCTGAAATGCCAGTTTGGCTTTGCTTGTCTCAGGGTTCAGATCAGAGCTCTGCATTTCTTCTGGGTTTGTTGGTTTGTTTCTCAGTTTGTTGTTAGGTCTGAATTCTCATTCAGAGGCTGCAACAATTCTTTTTAAACCTCTGTGAAAGAGCTTCTCTGATTTTGGGAACAGCTGGGTTCAATGGTTCAGAGTGGAAATCCAGACGTAAATCATCATTTTTATGCTATCTTATCTTGTGTTATTTACAGACCAGGTCTGCTACTGAGCCACGAAAGTGGAAGATCCTGTTGGTGCATCAAGGTGGTTTGTCTGCCAGCTCCAGAAAAGAAAGGACCACATGCCAGCTGGTTTACTGGGGTCACTGCTTTTCAGGATCTTTAGCACAGTTAGCACTGAAGTTGCCTCTGCTGTAGAATCAAAGTCTCACCAAAATTACTTGCTGGGAGCTCTGCAGCCTCTTCAGCAGGGGCAAGACATGCACAGAGGGAGTGAAGGCAACACTGTACTCAGAATTCAGCTGGCCAAGACATGGCCTCAGGGCACAACTGTGGGAGAAATATTTGACAGCCGAGATACCTTTTGGAACAGGAGACTGAAGAGCTCATACTCCTTTTGCCATGGACAGGGCTATGGGACCGGGAGGCTCTGGGTCTGCTCTTTCACAGCCACACAGTGGGTCTGCAGCCTCACCCTGACACCCTACATCCTTCCCTCCCACACCCAACCCTCATACCACCTGTGTGGACAGTCTGGTTTTGGAGGGATATTTCCCATATTCAGTCAAGTTCACTAAAAAAGTGGATGTTTTCCAAAATTTGACGAATTGTAGGTGAGGATGGTTCATTCTTTTATTTTATATGAAAGATCTCTAAGCTTTAAGTTATACCCCTAATGAAAGATGCTCTTTTATTGGTGGAGTTGACTCCGAGTCTTGGTCCTTCCGAATGCACAGAAGTTATTCTGAGAAGCTGTAATGCTAAGCTTGTTTTAGGGCAGACCAGCTCCATCCATTTTCACTGATGTGATGAAAACAATTCACTATTGTCCTGGCTTCAGAAAAAAACTCCAAACCTTTCTTGGGCAGAAACAAGTAATTTGAATATTGGGGTGAATATTGAAGCCAGCCCACTGGGAGATGCTGCTCAAAGAGTGTGTTA
Organism: Passer montanus; assembly: GCF_014805655.1. NCBI lineage: Eukaryota > Metazoa > Chordata > Aves > Passeriformes > Passeridae > Passer > Passer montanus. The sequence goes on along the minus strand of NW_024359832.1, from coordinate 14,162,770 downwards.
AACCAAGAAGGGCACATTCTGACCTGACGCAATCCAGTGTGCAGGAGTATCACCCTGAGCAGGTTAGGTGGGTGAAACAAAATCCCTACTGAAGAAGGAGGATCTTTTACAAGAGCTTGGTAACCAAGCAATTATGTTTTAGCATCACCACTCTGAAGCTGCTCAAGCTGGCAGTGAAACACGTTGGAGGCAAACTGCGAAAGAAGGACACCAAGAGCGGAGGCAATGGGGGACGGACGGCGGTCCCAGGGACAGACAGCCACGATGGCATTTCCACAAGTGCCACCAGAGGGCAATCAGAGGCAGAAAACGAGAGAACCCTGGGCTCTCTGGGGCTGGGCAACTCTCGCCTCCGGGCGTGGAAGGTCCTTTGACTTGTCCTAGAGAAAAAAATATTCCTTGTGGTTTGCCTTGCGCACCCTGCTTGGCAATGCGGGAGGACTTTGCATCTCAAAGATTTCGTAAATATTTCTGTGTCCGTGCAGGGAGCGGAGCGCAGGTACCGCAGAGCCCCTCGAGCCCGGGGCTGTGCCCGCAGCTCCCAGCCGGGAAACTCAGCATCCCTAAGGATGGAGCACGTCCCTGCACCCGGCCGGCTGGGCAGCCCACGGGCTGCGGCTACACAGCCAGCTTTCCGCTGGTTTTCTTTCTTTCTTTCTTTGGGGTTGGGTTTCATTCATTCCCAGGAAAAGCTGGTTGGATGGCTGATGTGGACAGTGCGGCTGCAGAGGGAACCAGACTCAACCTCAGGCAGATGTGCCTGTGGACCCGTGGAGCTGTGAGGATTTTCCACGTCAGGAAGGAGGCCATCACCTCCTCACATCCCTGCATCCCCCACATCTTCACATCCCCGCACCCCCCTGCCTGAGCACAGCAGCCCAGACCGTCCCTTCCCTGGTGCAGCTCATCTGCTCCGGAGGGGCTTTCCCCCCGTTGCTCAGCAGCAGATGAGTGACTTGGGAGCAGTGATTCCATCATTTCTCACCGTGGAATCCAACTGTGACCATAGCAAATGTTGCTTTTACATCACCCTTTTTTTCTCTCTTTGGAAAAGTTTAAAAGTAGCAAATAAACTAAGAGATGGATTTTCTGGAGTACAGCTAGGAAGACTATTCTATTTCCTATGTCTTTTCTTTGAGGAGGGGGGAAGGGAACAAATAGCTTTCTCTTTATATAAAAATATTTAGAAGCTGCAGATGTAATTTGTGAACTCATACGGAGATTTTCTTTGAGTCATAGGGAGACTGGGATGTGGAACCTCCCCCTTCACTGGGGAGTGTCCTCACCCTCTCAACGATAAAATAATCTCATTACCTAGTCTGTAAAGCTGAACTTATGTCAGCAAGGCTCAGAGGATCCACCCAAGAATATTATCACAGCTGAACATCAGGATATTTTCCTGGAGGGAGGGACAGATTCAGATATTCTGAAGAAGAGAAACTAATTGTCTCCCACACTTCATGACAGTCACATTTTTTTGTTTCATTGCTTTTAATATCAGTATTCAAAAAATTAATATTTCTCTCCAACTCAAAGCAGCTCTTCCATTCTCCTCCATTTTTAATTTTGATTTTGCTTTGGGAAAAAAAAAAAAAAAGAGAGAGAAAAGAAAATGAAGTATTCGGAAGCAGCTTAGCCAAATTTTTCTCTCAATTGGCAGCTAAACCAAAACAATCAATGAGCCGCAAAACTATTATCTAGACTTTTTAACTCCTATTGAAAGGTGTCAAACAAGGATGTTTGAAAACAGCAGATTCCTTGTTTGTGGGTAAAACATACACACACAAATTCTAGCACAGAAGTGGGAAGAGTAGTTTAGCTTATGTAGAAAATAGAGGGAAGTGGTCAGAATGAGAATCAGCTCTTTGTGTATGTGGTGGTATACAAGTGGAAAGGTCAAGCCATGCTCCCTTTCTGTGGAATATGTATAGAGTTCCTTGGTGCACTGAGGCTTTGTGCTATGTTGGAGGAGGAAAAATAGTAATTTTAACCAAGAACTTATGGGGGGAAAAAGTTACTTCTTTTCTTTCAAGTGCTGTTCAAATCCATTCAATATCTCAACCCATCCTAAAGTTACTGTTTCTCCTTGCACTGAGCTGGCATCAGGAGGGAACCTGGGGATGGGAGCAGCCTGTCCCTTAGCGTGATGGCCTCTGGCCCTGGGGCCACTTGCTGTGGTGCCAGGTCTGGATGGCTCAGCAAGTCCAGGGAATTGCACACCTGGGCACAGTGGATGACCTCCTCCCTCCCTGATGCCAGTGGGATTCTCCCTGCTGGTTTCACCAGCAGCTTGACATCGGCAGGGTAACATCCTGTCCAGGTGGGTGTTGCTGTTTAAAAGATCTGCTAAAAATAGCAAAAATACCCTATAGAAGTAGTTTCGGTTTTCAGGTGTTCCATTCTCACTGGAAGGACAGGCTTTTAGTGGCAGAGAGGGTATCAAAGAATGATCATTAAAGCCACAGTAGCTATCTCTGCACTGGGGCCATTTGAGAGCCAAAATAATTGTGTCTCTCAAAGATGAGCCTGTTATGTGTGAGCCCACCCAGGTCCTTCTGTGCTAGCACAGCAACCCTTAATGAGCCCTTTTAAATGCCACAAAGAGGCACAAAGACACATTAGTGCAAAAAGAGATCAAGTCCATGATTTCTTAGCAATTCCTAATGATGTAATTCTTTTGCTTTGCAGCACTAATACTCCTGGGTTGTTTGGCTGGAGTCACTTAGGAAATTTCAAGAAACTTTGGAAAACAGCACTGTGGAAATTGGAGGTTTCTCTCATATCTGTGAGGATAATATATTCACAGCAAAATTAACTGCTGTGGAGTTAAAATCATGTCCAGAAAATATAAGGGGTGGAGAATGGTGACATTTTGGAACAAGAGAAAAAGATATTTGGAAACATTTAAAATATAAACCCTTTAGAAAACAGGTCACCTGGGACACAGAAAGGATATCCTCATTTTTCATCATTAGAAAGAAACAAGACTGTAATTAAAAACACATTCCAGAATACTGATCTGTTTATTCACTATAGATGGTCTGAATTAGCAATGGGTTAGGAAACATAGATGCACAAGGATAAAAAATAAGGGTACGTAAGACTGGGTTTTTCCTTTTAGACTTCCATATCCAGGCACAGACAAGTTTTTAATCTAATGATGCATGTTCTTCTCTTTGCTGGAGTGAGGTAGTTTAACAGCTCCCAGCCTTAGATGGGAACAGGACATGGCTGTGATGATCTTTGCAGCTTTCTGGGCTTGTTACCACTCCAACTTCTGCTGTGTGCCATGATTTTCCAAATTCTTTGCTGCTCTTCATATTACATTTGTACCTTCATTTCCAAGTGGTGAAGGCTGAGCTGGGGGCTGGGTAAGGACAGAGTGGGGAGGACTCAGCCTCTGGCAGTGTCCCTTCCCTGGGCAGTGAAGCTGCAGAGGCCCTTGTTCCTGGCAGCAGCAAGGAAAGCCTTAGCACTCCTCTGCTCCCCTTCTGCTCCTTTTTCCACAACCACTATCTGACCACACCTATGGACTGTTGTACCCTTGGCCTGGCTCAAACCACATCACTCCACCAGCCAGTTTTGGGCTGCCCCCCACTGCTGCTTCAGCACCTTCCAAGAACCAAGCTTTGCTGTGAGAGTAGTGGGGTAGGAAGGAGCAGAATTTCCAAGACTTTTCTCCCAGTTCAGTGCTCCAGCAGCCAGGCTAGGCAGCTTCCCTCTCTCCCACAGAGAGGGATGCTGAACCACAGAACCATGGGAGGTGGCTGTAAGACTGATGTATCTTCTGCTTGAGGCACTCCAATAAAAACCTAGAATGGAGCCTAGTAGATTCTAGCCCCTGTTCCTTTAATTCAATGAAATATATCCTTCAAACCTAAATCAAACCCCATTACCCAGGAAAGTTTTTACACTCCCAGTCTCAGCAAGTGGTTGCAGTATCACTGCCTCCAGCCACATTCCTGAAAACTGGACCTGAACTGGACTGAAACATGAACTGCAGTATCTTGATCCAGCACAGGCCACTATCATTTGCTCTGGGATAGGCAGCCTGCAGAGAAGAGTTGGTGATGCCAGGGGGTGGCAACATATTCAGCCACCCAGGTCTAACATGCTGCCTGACATGGGTGGGTGCATCCCTACAGCATCCTGCTGCAGGGAGTCACTCCATCACTGCTCTTCACCAAGTTTGATGTGCTCTGAGTCCCCAGTGACGTTTTCAGCTTGTTAATTAGGCAGGTGACTTCATGCTGTGAGTCCCAGGTTAATGGGCTCCCACCAGCGAGGTGGCCAGCAAGTGGGAGGACCAGCAGCAGGAGCACACAGCTGAGCAGAACAGGGTGCTGAGGGGCAGACACCCTGTTCTTGGCAGTGGGGAACTGCCAGATAAGGTCAGTCTGTCTTTTTGACTGTACCCAGTGATAGCTTTTTCCCCAATGCCTGTGTATTTAAATCCATGTGTGCATGGCCCATCATGAGCTGATCCCCAGTCTTCTGTTAGTAACAACACTCAGTTGCACAGAGGTAGCAGTAAATCTCCACCATGGCAGCACACCCTGAGGATTTAAGATAAGCATTAAAACCTTCAGCAGTGCCTGTTGAAGTTGTTAACTTAAATTTCTGGTCTTTCTAGAACATCTCTGAATGCATGATAGACAGATTTTTCTGCTAAGCAATAATAAATGTTCCAGCTTTTTAAGATAAATTGCTCATTCTGGTCACTGCTGCTATGCTACCTCAACAGCTTGAAGTAGTCAAGCTAATTGTGACAGCAGCGATTTGTTTGTTCCGAATCAGAAGTTTCATTACAGAAAGTTACTGGCTATATTTTGTTACCATTAGTGTCAGAGAACTTGTATAGGTCAGGAAATGCGTAGAGCCAGCAGTCTACTCACTTGGAAAGGTATCTGTAGACAATAAAGTTTTATGAACAGAAGTTTAATGGCATGGATCTTTCCAGACTTTCCAAAGAGGCTAAACATAAATGATTTTTAATGCTGAATCCTTTTAGTTAAGTATCTGCTGGTAGCACAGGCTGCATTCTTCTCCACTGCTGTACAATGAGGCCATTCTGCACAATGGGGCCATCTGTAATTAATGAACCTTCAACCTTCCTGCATTAGTTTTGTCTAAGCTTTGTAGGAAGGTGCTGATTAAAAATTAAAAGAATCCTCTTTCCATTAAATTAAAGAGCATTTAAAAAAAGAAATGCCACCCTCTGATAGCAGTTTGGCAGCCAGGAGGATCGTCTATCAGGCATCCAGGAAGGAGCAGCAGAAATGAATATACATGCGTACCCATATGTAGTGCTCCGTTTTCTTGAGCAATTGCCATTTTATCCTGGAGTAACCCTTGAATCATTTGCAGGAGGGTGTCAGATAATGCTTTCTTCAAACCCAAGCCAGCTGTATGTGCAGTCAGGGAGAGCCATATGGTGCCTCGTGTGCAAGGCTGATACTTGCTGTGTTCTGAAGATAGTTCTAAAGACTGTCTCATGGCATGAGCCCTGAGCTGCACTTGGCAGCTGCCCTTTCTGTCTGGGAGGCTCATGGATCAAGGGACACATTGGAGGCATTGGAAGGCAGGACATTTTCTGAATTATGCAGAAAAGCTGTCCCTCTTAAAGGAGGAGATTTTTTCAGTTTTGCCATTCATTCAAACCATTCTCAGCAGATAAAATACATGTGTAATTGTTTTAATGCTTTTGTCTTTCTGGTTACAAGGTTCATTAATTCAGTACAATTCCTGTCCTTCTTGGAGGTATGCACCCTTTTCTTATCCATTTTTTTTCTGTAGTGACTAAATGTTAGAATTTAATAATGAGTTTTGAGACTGGGTAACTGTGCTGCGACTCATCTAAATACTGCATTTCTGTCTGGACAGGTCTGCCAACATCTCAGCATAAATTGTTTTGCATGTACACTTAAAAATTCACTTTTTTGTTGTTTGAATTCTTTCACAGTGAGTTTTTTCACAAATACTCAAGACCAATAGAGTTTGGCTTTTCATAAACCCCATTTTTGAGAGGTTTGAGAGGTTGGTGTTCTCTGCACTTCCTTTACTTTTGAAGGACTTTCTCCTTGTAAAATATTACTAGAATAGATGCATCCTTCACATCCATGGACTTGGCTCCTTTGTTTGTCCAGGGGAGTTTTATATGCAGGTGAGCATGAAAGAGTTCAAGTCTACACCTCTTAATGCTCAGGAGGGTGCCTGACCATCAGGCTATGCCCAAAGGACATTCTCTGCCCATCTGTGTCATGCTGCAGTGGAGAAGTTGTGGATCCAAGGGTCACTGAGTGAAGCTTTATTTTCTCCTTAGCCCTGTGTTCAAACAAGTGTCCTTGTTTGGAAAAGGAATAGCTTCATTCCCATTTGTGCTTTGGTACCCATTCCTAGCACTAGCAATGTTAGTGTTAAAATAAATATAGCACTGACCCCTGCATTTTTTTAGGAGTTTGGAGCTGGAAATGTGAAAGATCTGAACAGGTACATGGCACAGCTGAGTGGGCATACTCTGGAGAACCTTGCCTGACAGCTGTGATTAAATTCCTAACTCTGTATCAGCTTGTTTATCTCCATCTTTTTACGCCTATTCATATTCCTGGGAAAAAATGATAGGTTAGAGGAGGAAAAATGATAGGTTAGAGACAAGGAAAATACAGAGTTTGGTTTTAGCTGTGTTAAATTAAAGGAATTGGCAAGATAGTTAGAAAGAAAGTGTAGGGACCAACAGTAGAAGTTAGATCATTGTGAGAAACAGGAATATTAACTGCTTTGTACAGGGGTGATGGGATCCCATAAGATTACTATTTTCCCAAAAAAGATTTATCAAACTTTTGTAATATCATCATAATTTGTCAGCAATTGTGAAGCCTAGGCACCTCAGCCAACTTTTCAAATTTTACAAAATCGTCAAAATCTATGTGAAATACAATGAAATATGCCCTGTTCTTAATTGATTCCTTTTGCACCACATTTTTCACACAGACTTGGCTGTTGGCCTTTCTTTGCTAAGTGAGGGTTTCAACAAGTGAAGAAGATGGATGGCCAAACCAATCAACTCCAGAATATGAAAAGGTCAAAGCACTCAGCGAGCACACTGCAGGCTGCTTCCAGATAGCCCAAGCATAATGAGTCAGATAAGTTTCTCTTAGAGCAAACAAAATAAGGAAACTAGAAGTAGTTCAAGGCAGTAATGTTTTCTTCATGACCACCATGCATAGTACTGTGGAGTACAAAATAGGATAAAATTCCTTTCCTGATCTATCCTGTTGAAATAGAAGAGGACAAAAGTAAATAGTTTGCGTTTGCAATGATGAATAGATTTGTGTCAACATTTAAAGTAAATTAAGACTGATGTGTGCAAGCAGAGAGATGTTGTTAACTTTTGTGTATGGTTACATCTTCCTTCTTTGTAAGGGTTTTAAATGAGAGGCTTGTGGAAACACGACATGTGTGTGTACCCTTAGCTCCTGGGCAAGGGACACAGCTAAGCAAAAGGAGCACAGGAGGGCTGCCATGGTCTCTCTTTGTGTCTCAATGCCAACAGCTCTACATTGCAATGACTGAATTGAAGCCCAAGATGTAGTGTTTTGGTGGGTGGTGCTGGGGGATGCCAGTAGCAGCAGGGCTGTGGGAACTCCACTGGTGTCAGCAGAGCACGGATGAGAGCCCCCGTCGTGGCAGAGGGGCCCGGCTGCTGGCAGCCCAGGGCCAGCAGAACCTGCCTTCTCACCTGGACAAACTCAGTGCATCTGGGAAGGGAAAACTGTTCAGAATCATCAGAGGAAGTGTTTGGTTTGACAAATAGTCCCAAATCAGTATGTGTGCTAATTTTTAATGGGTTTCTGTTACTTTCAGGCTTATCTTTAGCTGCTGTTCTACTGCACTTGGCAGGAGAGAAATAAATATAAGCCATTACTGCTTCACTATCTTGAATACCAAGCATGTTTTCATTCCATCTAGCTAACATGAGTAGAAGATAAACTGGCAGCTTATTCCCTCTTTGTGTACCAAAATAAAGGAGAGTGATAAGTGAAGACCTCATGCAGAGGAAGCTGAGGCTCTGGAGGGTACATCTGTACAACCACATATGAGATAAAGACAATAATACTGCTCTGAAAGGGACATGAGTGACAGATGTGTATTTTACTTCTATTTTCATCATGAACAGTTTGTGGGGATTCAGAAGAAATAAAGCCCAGGGTATTTAATGAAACATCTCTAATCTTGTGAAGGAGCTTCATCTCAGCCCATGTGAGATCCTAATTCCCAATCAAGTAATGTAGAGGTAGACCTTGTTGTAACTTCCAGGAAGAACCTGTGCCCGGTGATATTACCCTGGCACTTTCTGAGAAACACAGATGTCCAGCTTTGGGAGAAGAAATACTTGGATCTGCATTCAATACAAAAGCCATTCTCTCTGCTTTGGGAAAACAGACTAACAAACAGAAAATTAACTAGAAGATCTACACAAAGCATTGCTTTTTGCAGGTATTGTCAGCTTACAATAGCCCCCACTCATTTCGGGAGCCTTTTAAATGTCACTGACTTTCAGGGATGGAATGAGGTGTCAAAACACCTTTGCAAGTCTGGGCTCTGGTATTTAAGGCTCCTGCTGGAAAAGTGTGGTTGAAGGCAAAAGGGAGGGGAGGTGGGGTGGAAAAGCCCTAATCACGTGGAGGTGTAGGCATGTGAAGTGAAACTCCAACTACAATTTTAATTGCAAATGTGTGGTGGAGGAAATGGAGCTGTAATGCTCTGCCCCATTAAGACTCCAAGCCCTAACACTGGGGTGATCTGACTCACTGGAGGGTGAGAAATTTAATGTGCTGTACTGCTTGCCACAAACAACATTTGATTTCAAAACAGTAAGTATACCAGAGTTGTTCCAAGCTGTTCCAAGCAGATAAGATTTAAACCCAGCATACTAGCTTTACATTGGTGACTAATGATTGAATGGAGGTGCAGAACAGAGGTATCTTCAGGTAGGTAATCTCACTGGGTAAGTGAGATTTGGACTGTGTTTTCTAGCAAATTTAGCCTTAGAATAAATTACACTTTTTTGAAAAATTACAGGCCCTGTTGGAATTGCACTTTGCATCTCACATAGGTAGAAAATGCATGTGTAGTCAATCCATTAGTATTTAGCTGCCTCCCTGAGGTGCACAGCCCCAGCACCTGCAGTCACCTGGACATGAGGTCTTCCCATGAATCCATCCCATCCTGCAGCCATTCACTGGATAGGCATCTCCAGATGGATGCACCAGCTAGAAATCATAGAATCATAGAATGGTCTGGCTTGGAAGGGACTTTAAAGGTCATCTAATTCCAATCTCCCTCCATGGGCAGGGATGCCACCCACTGGACAGGATTGCTCAGAGCCACATCCAGCCTGATCTTGAACTCCTGCAGGAATAAGGCATCCACAACTTCTCTGGGCAACCTGTGCCAGTGCCTCAAAACCCTTCCAGTAAAGGATTCCTCCTTAATATCATATCTAAACCTCTTCTCTGTCAGTTTAAAGCCATTCTCTCTTGTCTTATCATGACGCATCTTGTAGAAAGTCCCTCCCCAGGTCTCTTGTCGGTCTCTTTAGGTACTGGAAGGTGCTATATGATTTCCCTGGGCTCTTCTACAGGCTGAACAACCTCAACTCTCTCAGCCTGCCTTCATAGTAGAGATGCTCCATCCCTCTGATCAGCTTTGTAGCCTCTTCTGGACTCACTCCAGCAGGTCCATCTCCTTCATATGTCGTAGCCCTGGAGCTGGATGCAGAGTTCCAGGTGGGGTTTCATGAGAGCAGAGCAGAGAGAGGGACAGAATCAGCTCCCTCGACCTTCTGGTCATGCTGATTTCTGGGCTGCAAAGGCACGTTGCCAGGCCATACTGAGCTTCTCATCAATCAAAAGTAGCATCCCTTAAAATGGGTCAGGACAAAAGCAGCTCTCCTATCCCTTCCTCTTCTCTGGAGCTGTAAAGGCCAGGATCTTGTAACCCAAAAACTGAAACCAAACTGAAAGAAACAACAGCTTTATAAAATATCCTCCAATGCTCACCCATCAAACTAAGCAAAAATGACCATGTTCTTTGACATCTTATTTCTGTGTAACAATGGATTCTTCTTCTCATTTGGGGCCACTGGACAATGACATATTTTTGTTTACCTGGATGAAGCCAGTCTTCTGTATGAGGGGACAACTAGGCTTCTGGCTTTTAGCAGCTTTGTGACCTCCACTTGCCATTTATACCTGCTCATTGTCTGAGCACTGGGGCAAGATGAATCCTGAGCCCTTACACCCACATCTTGGCAGCTGAACTGAGCACTAAATGGATGTGAATGCATTCAGCCATAGCACAGGAAAATCCCAAATCTCAGCATCAAAGGATACTTCTCTTTTTAATGCCACAACATCGTAATTCCTTTCTGCCAACAAAACAACTTCTTAGTGGTTCACAGATGAAGGATTTTGTTTGATTGTTGGTTCAGATATTTGTGTTGGAAACATCCTTTATACTTATTAAAGCCTGCTGCATCTTAAAATGTTTTGTTCAGAGAAGGGACTTAGAGATGTAACCAGGAAAATTTATCAGCTGCTTGCCACATGAGAGGATTAAGGACCACAATTTGTCAAGGGTGTGACAACTCTATTCTTTAGAGCACATGTAATCTCATGTGACTCTTACAAACATTCATGTGGTTTGTCCTCAAGATGCAATCTGTTATGCAGCAAATGTCCACACACACCAGACCATAGGAAGACTTGCACCCACAGGTGAGCCAAGGGGCATTTTCTTTCCCATTGAAATTTCCCCAAGATGACTGATTCCTTTTTTCCTAACCCCTCTGTTGGCTGTTCCATTGTATCTCTGAGGACATGAACACCAAGTTACCATTCCTGGTCCAGCTGCTGCAGCAGGAAGATTGATCCTACCTCAGTTATCCCTTCCTAAAGCCAAAAGCCAGAAAATCAGTGTTCTGGTGAAGTACTAAAATGTGAAATAGTTGCCAAGAATTGGAAATTTAGAGGGATTAAAAATGAGCCTATCACAACCACCAGTGAACAACCCTATTAAAAAAATCTTTCTTCCAAAAAAATTGAACCTGTGTTTTCTGTTGAACATTTAATTCTCCAGGGCTTGCAGAGCACTTTGCAATTTCTCCTTCACTCTTACCCTTGTCTCTTTCCTCTGGTCTGGAAAGTCTGGTGAGCAAATTAAATGGATTCAACTTCTCCCTTTTCAGACTTTTTGTATGTTGGAGCTAACATCCCTGTTCCTCTGACAAAGCTTTAACAGCATCTTACCCCTTAAGCCTCCTTCCCTGTAACCGAAGAGTGGAACTTTCAGCTGGTTCTTTAACTTGGTGCTGTGGACCACAGAAAACTATTCAGGTAGACTTAGTGGGCATAAAATGTTAACACATTAAAATAAATATTTGATTTTAATTATTGCTGCTATAAAATGAGAGTGATTAATCTTATTTACTACTTCACCAATGGCTATTTAGCCTTAGTCACATTCCTATGAGGCAAATAAGTGGCATTGAGGAAGATTTCCAGCTCAGATCTAGGTATGAATCAGTGGCAAAGCCTAAGTTCATCATTCCAACCAGAATTCTCCACAGACCATTAGAAAACATGGGTTTGTTTTGTTTTTTCCAATGTGATGGGCAACATCCCTTGCTTCCCCCAGAAAGACTCATCAGGAAGAGGAAGCACCATCTCATGCTTCCCTCAACAGAATCAGAAGGAGATCAACTCAGGGAATGAGGACAATAATCTTTGGGTAATTTTTAAAACTTCTGAGTAATCTTTAAAACCTCTGTTTGATTCAAACAAGGATGCAGGGCCAAGTTACCAGAGGTGCCAGTACCTAAAAAGACATGCTTAGTGCAGGATCACTAAGTGGAAATGAAGATACAAACCAGGAATATTGAAGTGACATGATAGCATGTTATTTCTACTTTCACTATTGCTCACCAGTAACTAAGTTTAACAGCAGATTCATAGAGCAAAATAAAAATACTCTGATAGAAATACTTTGGTGGAAAATTGAGACTTGTAAAATCTTATATTGAAGTTTTCATGGTACCATATGATTTTGTAACAGTTTTCTATATCTTGGTTATTACCATTTAGCACTGAAATGAACATCCATTAGAAGAAAGGGAAAAAATTGTTTGCTTTTTCTTAAACCCTTTATCCCAGAACTGGGCAGTATTTTATCTACATTTTTGAACACACAGGACTCTGTTTTTTAATTGTCTATTTAAAATATAAAATACTTAATATTTCAGTGCCATGGAAATTAGAATATTCAAACAAACAAGATCTTTCTTATCTATGTCACATGTGGCATTCCAGTGCTGACTTGATTTTTTATAGAAGATTCATTTCCTCTTTTAGTAGTATAAAACACCTTTGAAAATTTCACTTTAATGTTTCCATCTTCACTTCCATTAGTTTCACAAAAAAATATGGCTTACAAAACTGAAGTCACTTACCAACAACCATATCAGCCTCAGGCCACCTTAGCATCAGCAGGTCAATTGGATGCATTTGCAAAGGTGCTGGGAGATTTGGAGCACAGCCTATGGTAGGGTTTTCAGGACCCTCATTTCTTAAACAATAGTTTGTTATGGTACCCATGGAGAAACTCAGAGTCTGAAATTCTCCAGATCATGTTTATTAGATTGCTTGCTTTTAGCTACTCTGCAGAGAAAAGTCACATTTGCAAAAGGGAACCTTTTCTGTAAGTTCATAAATGCACACCATAAATGGTTGAAATAAATTCCTTGCAAAGAGAAGGAATTTGACATGGGCATAGACAACTCTCCTATATGAACAACATTTTACCTGCTTCACTACCTTAATTTGAGCAAAGCAGGACAGAGCCATGCCCAGTGAGTGGATGCCTTTGAAAACCATACCTCTATTATTTAAGTCTCTATTACTCAAGTGTCAGCCTCTATTATTGACAGTGTCTCAGAAGGAGGGATGATTGCCAGGAGTGCATTTTGAAACTATCCAAAGCACCAAGTTTGAAACTCTTGAAACCCAAGACCTTTGTGGTTTTGCTCAGCCATGACCCTCAGCTGGGGTGTCCCAGCCCCCCTGTGCTAGAGGCACCTGCATTGCACTGCAGGGGAAGCCCTGGAGGAAGCCCCTGGACCTGTGCCCAAAGCCTCAAGGCCAAGGACTGGTGGCTTGTGTCCAGCATGGGGACCAGGTTCCTTTGGGAGCTTTGAGCACTTCATGTATTTGCGTCTGTCACTTCCTGCATTTTGAGGCAGATGCTGCTCCTCCCAAATCCCATGCTGACAGGACTATATGCCAAAAGCAGCTTGGTTTTTTCCTTTTTCCTGTGCTTTTACGAAGAAGGAGGCAGCTTAGCCTATGATGCTTTCCAAAGATGATATAACATTACCTCAGGGAGGCTATGCCCCAGTCCTGTTAGGACTCTGTCGCAGCACATCAGTCTGGAGCACAGGCTTGCTCCTTGCTCCACGGTATAAGATGAGTTCCTTCCAGAAAGAGTTTTACAGCAAGCCCACAGTTGCTTTAAATTAGAAAAGTTGGCAAGTGGCCAAGGAAAGGAGCAGGAGCTTGCTGCTGAGACAGACAGAAAACTCTGTAAGAGCATCAAGCCTCAGATAGGTTTTCACAAAGTATTTTTTTGTCATCCCAGCATTTAAATTTCTTTTAAAGGATTTTGAATCACCAAAAATTACCTGCTGGCTTGAATCTACAACTCTTACACTACCCAAACAGAGCACGCTGCTTTCCCTGAAAAATCAGATGTCATCTACTCAGCTGTGAAGGTAAGTTGTAACTGATTCTACTTTTCTGAACTGACTTCTCTGAAATGCATTTGGAGAAAGGAATGCAATAGAAAGATCTTTCAGAAAAATGCGTATTTTTGCTGAGATACATGTAATTCTCTTAGAAATAGACTGTTGTGGTGTCTTGGTGAAATCTGCTTATGTATCTTCTCTTGTAAGAGATGAGTAATAAAATTGGACATTTATGCACAAAACATCCCCATCAGAAAGTTAGCAGACAGATTGTTTAAAAAAATCAAGGATGTAATATTCTGGTGGAAAAAAAAATTGTTTTAAATGTCTACCTTTCACAGGGTTTAGGGTGATTAAATTACCTAAAACATTTTAAAATTATTTCTCTATCTAGCGTTAATCTTACATTCCACCTACCCAGACCAGAGATTTGTGGTTTTTTGCTCATGAATGATTCCATCATCATTCCAAATCTTCACTCTAACTGCAGTTGCTATGGTTTCATAGAAACTTGTTTTTCAAAAAAAAAAAAATCTATAAATACCAAATAAACAGTTTTGCTTCAGACTTGCACTATTGCAAAGTTAAACTCATGCATTTACCTTATTAGTGTTTCAAAAATATATCCATTTGATATTTTTCTGCTGTGTTTCTTCTGCTTGATTGGGTCTTTTCCCAAGTCATTATACTTTTTGTGTTTCCACTGCTACCAGCAGTGTGCTTTGTGCCTAAGAGTAGGCTGGTGAGAGACTGTGTGTTGTTAAATACAGATGAAATGCTGAGTGTAAGTGATTAATCACAACCTTGGTCTGGTAGGTGAGAGTATAAGTGGATTAGCAGTTTCAAGCTCCCTTTTTTCTGCTGGTCTGTGGTTACCATTACCCAGGCGAGGCTGAGGCAAGCGTTGTCTGCTGCCCAAAACCTGATAGCCTCACTGGGGGCTAATTCCTCTATCCCACTCATTTTCAAGGAAATTATGAAGCTTTTCAGGGTGAAGTTTTAGGAAAATATGGGTGTGAGCACAGCATTACCCACAGCCCTTGGAGCTGTACAAGCCGTGGAAATTTAGTAACAGGACCTGCTTCAGAAATCACACAACTATTGTGTTCTATAGCATGGGAATCTAGCTGCATTTAAGAAGCAGAAAATCCCTCCCCATAGTGCCTGTCCCCTGTGTTGCCTGACTCGGGACAACTTCAGCTGTGCTACTGGAGCAGATTTACCCTGGTGAGAATGGTGGGCTGTCAATGCCCCTAATGCTGTGTTCCCATGGATCACACTGTAAGACATGCATTTAAGAGCAGAGAAACACGGAGCAGGGAGGGCAGGGAAAAGAGTGCAGAAAATCAAAACTGGAAGTGAAGGAGCTGATATGCCTGCCCACTGTCATGGAAGAAATGCTAAAAGCCTGTTGACTTTGAAGCTCCTGTGTTAATTTTGTGCAAAATGGGAAGGCCACCATCACCATCTTTGCTGAGCTCTGGAAAGGTGGAGCTAGGAACACTTCCATCAGGTGTCTCCTGGGAGAGAACTACACGGTGTAGGGATTGGGAAGTGTATTGACTCTCTTACTGCTTGCCTATTCCTTGCCTTTCCTCCACAATACCCCAGCAATCTGATGAGTAGGTGGGGAGTGAAGGTGGTAAAGGCTGCTCCGTGTTGCTTATTGATACTGCAGGCAGGAGGATTTCTGAAGCTGAATATCTCAGCCAAAGGGACTGATTGTGGCTTGGCAGCAGTGACTGGGAAGGATGCAAACAAAGAAAGTAGTATTTTGTTATTTCATCCCCTTCATCATCTCTGCTGTTGCACTTATCTGTGGTTCAGTCACAGTGACAAGGTGAGGAGGTAAAAGGAAATCCATATTTCTGAGGGCTGGGTTTGAATGCCTGCAGGAGAATTTCTTCTGTCCAATTCACACAGCTGACTTATATCCTTAATTCTCTGTGACATGTCCATTCACAAGTCTATCCCATACACTGGTAACCCTGATTTTCAGAGCCCTTAAACAGATGCTGTATGAACATTACATGTACTGTCATTGCAAATAACATCCCTGTTACCAAAGGATCACATTGCAAATGATGAAACTAAAACTTAGATTCACCAGAAAAACTTAACTTGACAGGGAAGCAAAAATCCTAAGGTTTCAACCTTTTACACAAATAATGGTCATTAAAAAAGAGTTTCTGATTCAGAGACCTTGCTTGTCAAAGATACAAGACAGGTCAAACTCCATTTTCACTGCTGAAGTGGATTCTCTGTTAGCAAAAAGAACAGCAAAGTGATTATGTGATTGCCTTGGCAGAGAGATCTAGAGTCTTTTCAGGCTCATCTTCATGGTCCTACCTGGAAAACAAAGGCTGCAAATTAAATAACCACTGGGCAGATTTATATTTTAGTTACAGATATTGGGCTGCAACTGTCAGCAAAGGGTATTTATTTCTGCTCCCAGTCTCTCTAAAGTAAAAGGTGCACATCACCTCTCTGTGTTTCTCTGTTGGGCTGAAGAAGGAATCTAGATTACTCTGATTTCCCAAAGCTGAAATAAAGAGTTTGTGTTCTTCATAAACTAGGATTCAGCTTTCATTTTTTGAAAAGCAGTGTGAAACTGTTCTTGGTTGTCTGAGACTCCCCTGATGTTGGATGCAGATGGGAAAGCCCAAAGTGATGAAAGCAGAACAGCCAAGCACCTAAGTCTTCAAAGATAATTTACAGTTTCATTAAACCTTCCAGCTGGGATATGACCACATGACCAAGGAGTTTACACATTTCTTTGAGGTTTAGGTGTTTGGAAGAACAGAACTGTTTGGTATAAAATTAATTCTTATCAAAGAGGATAATGAGGACCACTTTTAAAGGGAAAGAATAGCCTATGAATAATGGGAAAACACATCTGGCAGTGAGAGATATACAGTTATAAAATAATCCAGAGGGAAAGAAGGGAAAAGTCTCACTGGCTGGGATGTTTCACTTACTCTGGGCAAACCTAGTAGAAATCTGTGGGGAGCAATCATTCCTAGACTGAGAGATGTGATAGTCCATATGTTGTGCTGGCTTAAATGTATTGGCTCATCTTCAGTCTATCTACTGTGTTTGTCTTCCTCATCCATGTGAGTATCACGTCTCTCAGACCCAAATGGGGCCAGATCTCAAAAGTTTAATCGAGATAGTTGATTATGTTTGGACACCATTAGGCCACCCATCCTATTTTCAACTCACATTCTCCCCTTCTCTTTTGGAGAGACCCCAAACCCAAAATCAGACATCCTGCTAAAAACAGGAACATCTCCTTGGCAGGAGTCCAAGGTTAAAGTTAAGGGAAGGGATAAGGAAGGTTTAAGGAAAGGAACTGTTTGGTTAAGGGGGTTTTTGATGTATTATAATTCATGAACATTGTTTTGTTTCTCTCGCCTTATTTTTTTTTCCTTCTTTTTTGCTACGTTCTTCAATAAAGATGGTTTTCTTTCAGGAAAAAATGAGAGTGAGGAGAACATTAATAGCTGAGGTGGGACCTGAAATGTAGTTTAAAAATGTGCAATAAAAACAGGGAGTGACTTGCTATAAAACCAAGGAGAGCTGGACGGGCAGAGCTGAAGAGATGAGTGTCCAGCCTGCTCACCCCACCTCTTCCCATTGGGGTGATGGGCCTCGTGACTGGATTCAGGCCAGCGTAGGAGTCCCATCACTGCAGCACAGGGAAAAGTGATTTGTGAGCTGCTGAGAGAGAGACCTCCTCTGGGTTTTTTACCCCTTGGAAAAAAACAGAGAAGTTTGGTTTTCTTCTGTATTTGTCCAGGAAAACTCTCCCTTTTCTTGGAGGGGGACTGCCTTGGTGCTGGAACATACATCTGCTATTCTCACTAGCAGTTACAACTCAAGACCAAAAGACTTTTTCCTCTTCAGGAGTCTATAAAAACTTGATGTTATACCAGCCTTGCTAGGCCTGCACTGATGTTCCTGCACAGCGCCAGCCTGCTGCCTTTCAATGCACCTGGGGATTCAGCCTACTTCCCCAACACATCCCAGTCTGCTGTTTCCAATCCTTTTTCACTATCACTGAACAGTGGAAATGCCGAGAAGCATGTAGATTACTCTTTGCATCCATTCTTTATTCTAGACACCATGTTGGTATTTACTTTACAGAGCAATTGGCTCCTTTGAGTCTCTGTAAGTTCCAGCTCTGCACAGACGAGCTCTGAAAGTTATCTCCCAGAGACTGTCCTTTTTTGGCCCCCAAACCTGAGATCAGAGCCCTGCAACCCACGCAGTCTCACTCATCTTTGCTTGTCTCCTCCTGTGAACCCAACCTGGAAGCTTCCTTCTCACAGACCTTTCACTTTCCTGGTGTGTCTGTGTGTTTACCCAGGGCAAACCCCTTTACTGCTTCCTCCCAGGAGGTTCCTGAGGGGAGCAGCCCTTCCTCCCAAAACTACCATGGTTGATGGGCCATCCTGTAGCCTGCTCAAATGATCTGGGAAGGCATTCTCCAGCTTCTGGGCAGCTGATTTCCCAGTGGAAAGACCAAGGCTGCTTTGGCCTTTCCTGAGTTATTGTTTGTTCCATTCAGTGCCAATATTCCTGCTAGAAAGTGGTGACACATATCAGCAGATGACCTCTGAGCACCAGCTTTGATGTGGGGCAGCAAGAAACTATTCCAGGGAGAGGCAGCAATCTTGGGAGTGGGAATAGGATGGCCTACACTCCAGCAAAACAGCTTGCATAAAGCTGTGTGTCTTGGTGTCTGGATCACAGCTCCTGCTCCTCTCCTGGAAGAAGGGAATTTTCATTTCTTTCCCTATCTTGGGTAAAGGAAAACAAAAATAAAGAAAAAATGTTCCCTTTACTGAGTCAACTTCACCATCGTTAATTTCTCCATGTGTCTGAAAGTTCCAAATGGGAATGCAAAGATCAAGTAACATCAATAGTCAGACAGATGGAACAGTTTAGGCAGGATGAGCAGGACCAGTAGTCCTGACTAACTGTGAGACAGGTTATCCTATTCCCTCTCCCCTCCCTCCTGCACCCCCAGAGGGAGCAGGTACTCCCTGTCCTGGGTTGGCCCCTGGGGTCTCAGAGGGGCTGTGCTGCATAGCCTCCATGGCTCTGCAGTGAATATTATTTGATTCTCTAGAGAAGGGGCTATATTTCTCTCTATTTTAAGATTTACAGACGGGTTACACAGCCTCACATTGGAATGGGGTTTTGGAAGCTGCACTGGAGACTGCCTTCATCTTTTTAAGAAGCTGCAGAACTGCCAAGGATGGCTATCTCCATGCTGACAGGCCACACACCTCAGTCCTGATTCAAAATTCCTGTTCATGGAATTTCTCAGACAGAAGCACATCATTTTGCACAGTGTCACACCTGAGCAGTGCTTCCTGCACTACCAGGAGGTGCCTAAATTGTAGGACTTGTTCTGTACAGTGAGAGTCTGCTCTGAACCTGCCTGGAATGCCTGCCTCTGACAGATATACAAAATTTGTTATCAAATACAGATAATCCTTAAACTCACCAGGAAAAAAATAAAAGGGCTCTTTGGGAAGAGGAGCTGTTAGAAACCACTGATTATCTTGTATTCTCCTTTTCTGCAGACATGCTCTGTCCTTGAGAGTCAGGACTTCTGTCTGAGACTTTTGATTGCCAAAGGCTGGTAAAAAAATGTCTGAATGGTGTGTGTAAAACATCTGTTTCTGCAGCCCAACAGGGCATGTATTAAATCCCTGTAGTGAGAGTCAGGTCACAGCTGAGGTCAGATGAGTCCTCACAGTTCCTTTCATGTGTGTTACATAAGGACAGGCACAGACTGGCTCTGCTGTGGGTGCAGCTCCAGGGATGCCCCAGGGCATATTCAGTTGCTGTATCTGGCAGGATTTAGCCCTAGATTTCTCCTCCTGCAGATAAGGGCTTATAGCCAGGAGGACTCTTTCCACACCTCCTGAACAGGTTAAACACCCGTGTGAAGTACTTTGATATGTCTCTTGGCCATTTCCAACCTGACTCAGCAATCAGGAAATTGTATCACCTCTGCAAGGATAGGCCAGGCTTGTAAAACCTCTCTGTTCCCTTAGTTAGGACCATTTTCTTCATCAGAAGGGACAGCTGGGACACTCACTGCCATCAGTGCTTATGCTTGAGCAGCCTCTGCATCGACTCTGGCACGAGCTTTGGATTCCTTGTCATTAAGACCTGATGATCCCATAGCAGAAACAATTTTGTTTGCAAGGAAGAGCTGCCAAGACACCCTTAAAAGGAAGGCTCTGCCAAGAGCACACTGCTGGAGATGCTCACCACTGCTCCAGCCACCCCAGGAACCCTCCTGAGCAAGGCCAGGAGCAGGCATGAGCCTCCCCTGCCCGCTGAGTCCCAGGGCAGAGGGGACACAGCCTGATCCTTCCAGAGCCCATGGCCAGGGGTGGGCAGGAGCATGGCCTGGCACAGAGTCCCCCCTCCAGAGCAGAGCAGCCCAGCCAGCCATGTTCCTGTGCACGCCTCCATTCCAGGCTGTCAGCAGAAGCAGATGTTTCTAATTTATCACTGAAACCAAACAACTTAATCCACCAAATATGCAGTAGTGGGGGGTGAGCAGGGGGGGTTTTCACTTAAAGCTGATTTATAAATTGGATGATTAAGGTTAATTTGTCTATGAATGAGGCAAATCTGTGTCAGATATTGTTACTAATGCTTCCTCCCTCTAATTTTTGCAAGTCCTAAACAACCAAAGCCTTTTCAACCTGAGGCAATGGGACGCCTTCCTGTTCTGCTGGCCAAAAGTGTCTGGCACTGTTTCCTTTCATCAACAACTCCAATATTTATCCATTTAGCCCTTCAGACCATTATTTGGGTGTAACAGATGCTGCAGCCCTCTGTGGTAAGGGTGCCAGAGGCAGGCCTCAGCAGCAGCCCTGGCATACACCTTGCTCTTGGGAGTGTTATTTCCCCTTGGCTGCCTGGCAGTGATGGCTCCAGAGAAGCCTGTGCTGCCAGCCCCTGGCAGTGGGGACTGTGCTCAGGGCTTGCACAAAAACTGCATCTTCATAACTTGGCTGAAGGCCCTGATGGGAAGGGTCCTGAGTACAAACCCATTTCAGATTAGACTGAGAAAATTATTGGGTTTCCCTGTGTTTATCAATCCTGGGGGTCATGGCCAACCTCAGATCATCTGTATTTCAGCAGATGCACAGCTATTGATTCATCCAGCTACAAACAATCCACACACCCTGCTCCTACAACCAATGCACGTGTCCTGCTTCTGCTAACACCCACTTCACACCACCAGTTCCTACTGCTCACAGCTTGTGTTGTTGTTCATGGAAAAGGGCTCTTCTCCAAGCAGCTGGCACTCAGCTGCCATGCACAGCAGCAGTGAAGTAACAGCAGTGCAGTAGCCTTAAAAACACCTTAACACCAAAGCCTTGTGTGCCTGTGAAAGGTGAGGGGGAAAGGCAACCCCAACCAGCAGCAGGATTGTCAAAGTAGCTGGGCATCCACAAAACAGAAAATACCTGGTGCAAGAATGGGAGGGGGTCCTTGTGCAGGGCTTGGCAGCCCACAGAGCCCCACTCCGTGGTGGCCAGGCTGGGAGCACCAGGAGCACAAACTGGCACACCAAACCTGGGTACATGGGAAAGGAACAGCTGTACTGATTTGTTCAGCTACATCTCTAAAAATAAAGATTTCATTGGGTGTCCTTGCCTGGTAGACATTGCAGTGCTCCTTGTTCCTCACAAGCCAGTGTCCCTGCTGCAGAGAGGGACCCAATGGCACAGGCTGACCCCTGCATGCCACACACAGGAATGAGTCCCTTCAACCCAGGGGTGTGGGCACCTGTACTGCAGCCATGGCATGGCACACGGCTTTTGGACATTTGGACTTTCAGGCCGGATTGCAGTAGCTGAGTGGATTGTAAGAAAATACAAAATAGCCTCGTATGCAGCTCTCTGCTGGGGGCACTTCAGTGGTGCTAAGGCTGTGGGATGCTGTTGCAATGGCCAGTGCCCCTCTCCTTGCAGTCTCTTCAGCTGTAAGCTGGGGTTGGAGCAGTCAGGAAATCCTTCTCCTCTTATTATTTCCATTAAGTAGTAGCATAGACAACGTACCAGGATGTCACTGAACTTCTCTTCCAGTCCAAATGTCAGATAGGCTAAAGGGAAGAGTGAAAAGGAGAATAGAAGAAAACCAGGAGGAAAGCAGCAGCTGCAGTGGGAGCAGGAGTCAGTGCCCTTAGTGCTCTGCCACAGCTACTGCATTCCCATCCCTCCCATACACAAAATGTGTAAAGCAAGCTGGAAAACAGTGGGTTTGAGAAAAAATCTGAAGACACCTGGAACAACATTAATCTTGAAAAGAGCTGAAGCAATTCTAGTTTTTGTCTAACAAAAGAAATCACTCCTTTTTGTAATTCAATACAGGCAAGCCTGTAGCACTTTAAGAGTTTTAAGCTGCACACAACGGGAGCACCATAAACAACTTTTTCTGCAATGGTGCTGTCTGCTTTTCAGTCATGAAGCCTTTCCCCAAATGAAGAGATGGCATTCAATTCACTTTTAGCAGTGATACAGCTCTTTACATCTTGAGAAGTGGGCTGTGCTTCAAGTGGTGGTATACACTGTAAGTGGCTTCTCCTCTACCTAGTTAAAGAAGTGCCTTCCCTCATTCTGTACCCATAAGGGATGGTCAGAGACATCCTCATGTCTGAAAGCTTTGTGCTCGTAGGAAGGAAATTCATTGCAGATCATTGCAAGAAAAGAACATTTTACTTTGATGTTTTCGATACTTTGGGCTGAAATTGCCTCAGCCTCACTCCAGACCTGACGAAAAGTGATGAATTTGAACAAGCAAAGTTGTTTCAAATTTCCAGATACATATTGTACATGATATTCTAGGGCCCTAATTTTTATTTCTGCTTGTTTTTTCAAGGTTATAGAGAAGAAAGGGATACAGATTTAACTTATGGGAGACTTGATATGTGCATAAAGGACCATTTTCTTAAACTGTCAGAAGATTAAACATAATGTTTTGCAATCATGTTCAAGGTACATAAGCAGCAGATTTTTGATGGGAAAGTGACACAAGCTACTGATAGAAAGCCTGCTCTCTAATTCCTGGGGAGTTTATTTTGCCTCCCTACCTCTGATGAAGTAGCAGTACTTGAAATAGGTTTTGCTTTTGGCTGAAGATACATTCCACAATGGAAGAATGTCCTTGACTTAAAATATCTCCAGGATTCATCCATGTTGTCTGACTTCTGAGAGGAAAGGCAATTTAATAAAAAATCCTTTCTGACCCTCAGATGGAAGATCACATGAGTGCAGGCTCAGGACATTTATATCTGAGCGTGAGAGTTTCTTCTGATGGGTTTTAATGTTATATGTTGTTGATGTTCCCAAATTATACAGCTCAGTGAAGCATTCAAAAACAAATGCTCAGCCCTCCTGGGGTATGTTCAAGGCCTAAGGATAAGCTTTGATGTGGATATAAAGCCATGATGCCTGTCAGATCCTCAGTCATTTTCCAGTGGCACCAATGTGACCAGAAAGGGAATATATATGCTTTCACACAGTTTTGAGCCAGAACTTCAACTTCTGCTGCTGCAAACTCAATATGCTGCCTTTGCAACCAGTGCAGCAGTATGGGTGTATGTCAGCTCAAGAACTGGCTGTTCAGATTGCAAGACAGAAGTTATATGGGTAAGATATTACACATTACAGGTTTAAAAAGCAGATTTTCCTTTTACATTTTAATGACATATTAAAATAAATTACAAACTAAAAAATCAGAATTCTTCCCTTTTTAATGGGCAGTTTGAAGCATCAACAAGATTTTGCAGATCTTGAGGCCTTGCCCATTTTCCCCTAGTCCCCACACTAGCTGAGACCATGTGAGTTAGTGTCATTAGCATCTTACCCCACGTGAGAAATTGCTGCACTCCTCATTTGGCTGGCTTGGCAGACCTAAGCAGGAATGCAGCAGAGTGTCTAGAATGGGACTGGCAATATGGGACATCCACATAAATGTTGCAAAGGAGCTTAACTGGATGCCTCCAGGAAGCAGAACTAGTCTAGTATACATCTGTGGCCCATACTATATTGTTTTGTTTTCATAGAAGTGATATATCATTTCCCAGCTACATGCCATATATATATATATATATATATATATATATATATATATATTTCAACATGGTTCTATATATATATATATTTCAACATGGTGGAACCAGGTATAAAATAGCATTACTCACCAAAATCTAGATGTGAGATTAAAATATGAAGGCCATGCTTATGAGCCACTCATTCAAATATAAACATTCTTGTCTTTCAAGAAAATACTATCTTGCCTTTCAATTCTTCTCAAGCCCTCCTTATGTATGAACTGAATTTCAAAATTAAAATTGATTGCAGGTGTCTTAAGTATATTTTTCTAGGCCTTCAATTTAAACAAGTTACAGCAATACTCACCTTCATACAGTTTTTGATCACTATGATATGAATTCTCACTGACAGCAATAATGACCATGGGGACCTTTCCTCATTTCCAGAACCAGATTTTTTTAATTTGGATCCCATTTTAGGCTGTCAGAAGGGCTGTTTTCTGAGGAGAATCATTCATTTGATGATCCCTAGTACAGCTGCCTACCACATGTACAGCAGCAGTGTTGGCATTTTTCATTTTCCCTCACTTTCAGCCTCAGCACTGGAACCCATTACACAGCTGGCATCTCAAAAGTGCCGTGTTACTTTGACCCTTGCTTCAAAAAATGATCTGTAATAGCAAGGTGGCTATTAATAACTAATAGCAGGAATACACAGAGAGCTGACAGCAAATAGGATGGCAGCCCTGAGAGGTGACCACTCAGTTTCTTACTCTGCACAGATTGTCATCTCTGGCAAATATCATCCTTGTGCCCTAGGTCCCCATCTGCAAAATGAGATACAATGTTTTGGCTTTCAAGCCAAATAAGTATAACCAAATAACTGGGTGATCAGCTATGGCAATAACCACAAGTTTGTAATTACCTGGGATAAAAGATGTAAAATCCCTCTGGATCATAAGCACTGAGTCATCTTGCTCCTGGAGGTAATGGGGGTCAGGTCTGCTGTATGGAATGGAAACCTCTGAATACCAGAGTGATCACTGAAGAGGTAGCTGCCAGCTGATTAGACCTGCTTTAAGCAGATGTTGGATGAGATGAACTCAAAATGTCCCTTCCATCCCAAATTACCCCTGTGACTCTGTTCTAATGCTGTACCTCTGCAAATACATCCCCTTGGGCCTCTGGGGACCAGAGTGCACATG
This sequence comes from Passer montanus, assembly GCF_014805655.1. NCBI lineage: Eukaryota > Metazoa > Chordata > Aves > Passeriformes > Passeridae > Passer > Passer montanus. The sequence continues at coordinate 14,137,674 of NW_024359832.1, read as the reverse complement.
GATAAAGCAGTGCTGCAGGACACAGCCTGCCTCCATCAGGGACTGATCAAGCCATGGACTGAACCAATTAAGGACAGATTGATGCCTCCACCAAAAGCACTTTGGTGCTTGTGGCCCCAGGCTCATCCTAGAAATAGTATAGGTGGCAGGTTCATCTCCAGATTAGCTACCTAAATGTAATTAAAGTTTACCACGTTGGGGAATATGCTCTCTAGTTAACATTTACCTGACATTTCATCTTACACCACCACTGCATCAGTGTTTCAGTCCTTCTTGCTCAGCCTTTACATGGAAATAATAGTTACTGGGACATACATATATATATATATATATATATATATATATGTGTGTGTATATCAGTGCCATGCCAGCAGAGCAGCGCTCCCAGCCAGCAGGCAGCACAGCCCAACCCATCTCTTGGGTGGAAAGATAAATGAGAAACATAAGACACTAATTTATATATAAGGATCTTCACTTCCTCGGGGGGGAAAAAAAAAGAAAATATATTCTCATGTTTTTGATGTGGTTGATCATGACACAGACTTCACCCTAGAAGCCTTGTACTTTTTCTATCCACATTACAGCTTGTGGGGCCCTGGCCAGGCTTCCATGGTCACATTCACAATTGCAGTTGTAACTGTGACTCTTGTGTTGGGAACTGTTTTCTTTACTCTGCATGAACATCTGTGAATGCACATGCAATAATATCCAGCAAGGCAAATGACATTTGCAGTGACCAGCTGCCTCCAGTTGTGAGGCAGCACTGCACAGGGTCACAGTGGGATGAAGCACCCCGAGGCTTGCAGTGCTTACACAGTTGTGGTGTGGCTGAATTGGGCTGGGGATAAATGACATCATCCATTCCTGGGGGCTGCAAGTGCACTGCCCGGTGGCTTGTTGCTTCCTTAGTCAAAAGCCAAATCCCTGGGGCAGAAACCAAGTCATGCCTGGGAGTAATTAAGTGGTGCTCAAATTAGTACTGTGGTTTAGATGTCCCTACTGAATTGAACTCAGTTCAGCCCTCAGAAGTTAGGTATATATTCTGCTTGTCTCAAAACACAGAGCAGCAGGTCATAGGGCCCAGGCAGTTTTTGAAGTTTAGCCTCTTGTAGTTATGGACAGAATGCTGGAGAGGATCCCGATACGCCCCACTCGTGGGACTGCTGCCTGCACCCTGGGCGTGTGCGAGCAGCTCCGTGCCAAGCCTCGCTCCTACACACCAGGTCACAGGGTCTCCAACATCATAAAACAAGACTGAAAGCCAAAAATGCCAGCTATTTCTAAAAATAGAAAATATGAGCTGGACGGAGGGAGAAGATGCCTCCTGCCGATGGTTTAGCACTGGGGGAAGAGGTCCAGCATGGCAGCTGACAACAGGCTCACCCCAGCACGGCTGAGCAGGAGAGAAATAGATTTCAAACATGGGTTTAAATTAAAAACAAACAAACAAACAAAAAAAAAACCCCCAGCAAATATTTTGAAATTCAAGATATATGGAAAATGCCAGCTATTTCTAAAAATAGAAAATATGAGCTGGACGGAGGGAGAAGATGCCTCCTGCCGATGGTTTAGCACTGGGGGAAGAGGTCCAGCATGGCAGCTGACAACAGGCTCACCCCAGCACGGCTGAGCAGGAAAGAAATAGATTTCAAACATGGGTTTAAATTAAAAACAAAAAAAAAAAAAAAAAAAAACCCAGCAAATATTTTGAAATTCAATATATATGTTTTGAGAGTGCCTCAAATTTTGAAACTGTTAGTGGAGAAAGGAAAAGTGAAAACAACAGGAAGAGATGAAAGGAGCCAAAATTAATTTACTGTGGACTTATTGTTTTAGTTTTCAACAAAGGAAATGGATATAAATGGAAACTAAATTGAAACTGAGGTTTCTCTCATTCAACAAAATATATCACTGTTACTAGTCAGCTACAATGCAGAAAGACAATTTAATTACTAATAAACAACTTTGAAGTTTTACTTTTGTTTTAGTATCATAATAGAGCTGAAAAAAGAAAAGCAACAATAAAAGCTGAATCCAAGTCTTCAGGTTCAAGAAAAACATTGATAACACACACAGAAAATGTGTAGGGAATTTTTTCAAGTCCATTGTTCGCACAAGAGAATAAAAAAAGAGATAATTTGATCATTCTTCATTAAAAACTTTTATTTTCTTAAGCTAGGAATGCTTGTTAAAATTTTGAGGGCTTTTTTGTTTGTTTCTTTTATCTTTACATTTCATAAAGCCACAAAAATTGAATCTACAATATTTTAAAGTTTGATTCTGGACTGTAAGCTTATTTCTCGTTTTTTCCTCTTTTGAAACTGAATACAATGGAATGAATGAGGACTTTGATTTCCTTTCTTATCTTTGCTGCTCTTAATATGACTTTTTTCATCTTCTCCATAAAACTCCTCTCCTTAGCACCTGAGAATTGTATGTATTTAAACTATTGTCTTTAGTCTTGAAGATGTAATTTTAAAATGGAACAGGGAATTTTTTTCCCTGAAACCTTGCATTTGCCTATTTTCAACTACAACATCTTTTTCCTTTTCTTCTTTTTCTCACTAGTTGCTCCATCGAGGACTTGTTGCAAAAACTATGCTTGTTTTTATGGAATTTAGTATGTTTAAATAGAGAAAAGGGAAGAAACAGAAGGGGGAAAAAAGTAGTAAACAGATCTTTCCTTTGAAGGATAAAAAAAATCTGAAAACCACTCATTTTGCTTTCAGGTAATTAATTGCATTTATGATATCCAAAATGCTAAATTCAGTATGGGTTACATTTCCTGGCTGGGATACAGAGAGATTCTCAGAAAATCGAGGTTTGAAATAGAAAGCCAGCAGCAACCTCATCTGGAGCACAAGGAACCTCAGCAGAGGGGACAGAGCTTGAGAGCGCTGCCACTTGGGACCCACGAACTGAAATAGAGAAGCCTGTCATCTTTGCTTTATTTTTACCGTATGTGAACAAATGAGAAGGCAGGAGCAAGCCCTGTGTTTTGGGCTTGCTGAGGCTGTGCTAGCAGCTCTCGTGCCCTCCCAGCACAGAGCACACATGCCACAGCTCCTGCTCCCGTCGCTCGCTCTTATGTTACTGCTCAAGTATGCACTCAGCAAAGAGCCAGCAGATACAGGAGATTTATTCTAGTTGTTGAGGTCAAGGACTCCTTTCTTTGGATTCAGCAGAGGCAACTCTTTCCTCATAGCACCAGACAGGCTTTCTGCTTTGCAGTCTACTGTCAGTGCACACCACAGATAAAGAAACATCTGAGAGCATTTTTAAAGGATTTATCAATCCGAACCACTGGTGAGCTATGTGCTGTCTCCAGTGTCAGAGTTAGGAGGCTTTCAACAAGGGACAATATTTGCACAAAGTGCAAGCCAGAGGCTCCAGCTGCTGCAAACTTTTGCAAGCCATGTAAGTAAAGGGTTTTATTTTGCTGAAACAAACTTTGTATGTTCTCTTGCCTCATAAAAACAGTGAGACAATATAAATTTTAGATGAATTTCCTAATACTAGTAATGTTGCTATCCTGCTGTCTCTTTGAATAATGCATGTATGTCAGCACAATAATTAAATATCTTACCTTGTTTTGCTTGTGAGTCTTGTAAGGAGCAGAAACTGTAGCACCTCAGGCAGGCTCTGTTTGCTTTTCTGATTGCTTTTTCATTCTGTTTCTGAATCATTTCTGTTCCCTGTTTGTGATCAGCACAGAGACCTTTCTGATTTCTCTGATTTCTTTTATTTCAAGGACAATGAGAAGCTGGCAGGGAAATGAAAAGGCTGTGAAAACAAAGAGCATAAAAGTAGTTTATAAAGTGTTGTTGGTGAACCCGAAAGTGGTGCGTAACCCCCATGTTGAACTTGTGGTCTTGTGAAATTTTATGTGCTTTATAGTGAGGTTCAAGGAGTCACAGATTATGTGACTAAGAGGAACATTAAATAACAGAAGAAATATTTTGATTGCTTTATAGAATGTAACTTTATGTTCATGCTCATTTTTAAATTTGTCACTTTCTCTGAGTTGTCTGAAGCTTATGGCAGGGGATGAATCACCCTTCTCTGAGTTCCACAATGTAACTTAAAGTCATTAAATATTTCCTTGTCTTCTATGTAGTTCGTATATTTTTTTACATCAATAGGCCTGGCAGAGAGCTGTTGAAATGCCAAATTTCTCTTCTTATCTGTGAAGTCCTCCCTGCCATTTTGATTGCTGCCAAAATGTAGACATGGGGATAAATAAATGGAAGCTATATTAGATTCACTGGCTAGCTACAGGTGGTACAGAAATGCACTCAGATTTGCCAGTGTCTTCCTGTTCAGAGAGTCTCTAGCTCCCTTGTATTCCTTATCCAGAAAGCATCTGATCCCTATGACTTTGCACATTCTACTTGACTCACACTTTTTCCCAGTTCCCAATAAGTTTAAATAGGCCTTTCCTCCAGGCCCACATGTCTGAAAGGTGCAAACCCTTCCCTCCAACCCTTCAACCCTGTCACAGACCCACAGGTACCCAACCCAACTGGATTCATTGCCACCACATCACCTCTTGCATCAGGTGCTCAGAAGAACATGGATGCTATGGATAATAAATACCTCTCCCACATCTCCCAGCCCTCCTCCGGCCCTTCATTTCCATGGCAGTGCAGGATCTGCACGGGGAGAGGGGTAATGCCCATTAAGGGAGATGCCAGCCTTTGAAGGCAGTGGGAAGGCCCTTCCTTGCTGTCAGCCCTGCAGCCAGACCTGGCTGCCAAAACAGCAAGGAAATGGACAGACCTGCTGGGCTGGGAGATGCTGTTTGCTGCTTCCAGGAACGCTGGGGAGTCGCCTCCCTAAGCAAGCACAGGGAAAGGCTCTGCAGAAAGAAGTTTTCAGGGTAATTAGGATCACATCTTGAAGGTGCACTGGCAGGAGCAAGTCAGAGGTGAATGGGGCTGGTGTGAAAATCAAGATGTTGCTTTTCAAGAGTGTTTGGAGAATGAGAAGAAGTTTCATTTTCAGCACAGAGAGGGGTAGGAGCTGTTTTCTTTGCAATACAAAACTCTCTTATACCTAGCTGGTGCAACCACACTCCAGAGAGAAAACAGCAGTTTTTATTATAGTTTTTTCAATTTATGTAATTCATAATTTATTCAATTTATGTGTTCTCTTAGCAAATGAATCTTTTGAGTTCTAAAGCTTTCTGAACCTTTCATATATTCTTCTGCTTTGAAGCAACAGATGTCAGTGATAAGCAGATGGTTCTGGCTTTGAATTTGAACATCTTTAAATACTTTGTGTATGGTGAGGAATGCACTCTGTCTTGCTATGCAGAACTGATGCACTACATGAAAGGTATCCATGTCTGGATGCTTGATGCCACTTCCTTGTTCACAAACCAATAAACCACATATTTTTCAGGATTATTTGTTACGAGATATTTTCATCTAATTATTCAGCTTGTGTTTTCAAGCTTGAAACAAACTGTGAAATGCTCTAATCTGATGTGAGCTCAAAGAGAACAAGAAACGAAAAGAGCCAAAGGAGCTGCCCTGGTTGTGAATTGCATTTTCACTCTGCTGTATCCTGTGAGCAGGCTGAAAGCTTCCTTTTGCACAGTTTCCCAGAGGAAATAATGCAGTGCCTATGGAAACAACTGAAAAAAAATCTTTTGATCTTTCTTACTCTAAACTTTCATTTTCAGGCAGTATAGCTATGAAATTTGATGAGTATAAGAAAATAAGAATCTAAGAACATAAGATTTAAATCAGGAATAATTTTGGGGACACAAATAGAAAGAAGAAAATAACTCATTTTATTTCAAAGAAAAGAAATCATACAAACAGATTTCATCCAAATGGTTTTGCTATTGGATCATAATTTACTGCTCTAAAAAGTTCTCTTCTCCCTCTCTGCCTGATTTTCAGTCCTGAAGAGTTTTTTTTAAAAGAAATCACCTGAGATAACCTGTGACATGCAAACTGTTTAAACTTTACTTAGTTGATCTTAAGAATGGATTATTGCACATATTGTCAAAGGCTTCATTAATTATAATGACATAAGATATGTTATTAGTGCTTATGCCTAGTGAACCAGCCTGACTTAGAAAAAGAGAAATGCCTCATTTCAACCAAGCTTTGGAGCTTTTGCCTCCCTCTTTGAGAAGGAATGGGACTGTTGCAGGGTTCCTGGTGCTGAGGGGGTGCTAGATCTCAGTGGTGATGCAGGACATGCTCTTTCCCTCTCTTTTTTCCCTCTTTCTCCAATTCTTCTTGAAACCTTGTCCTTTCTCCCTTCTTCAGGATACAGAATGTCCTAATGCCAGGCTCTTCCAGAATACAGGTTTCCCTCAAATCAGCCTCTCCACAGCACCATGGCTGCTGTTCAGCCTCTGTGCAGAAGAGGAGGCTTGGGCTGGAGAAGGGGGCTGATGGGGCAGGATGCCCCAGCACAGCTGCTGAGCTCAGCTCTCTCTCCACCGTTTGAATTTCAGGGGCTAATCCCCACCTCTGCAGGTACAAGTGAAGTCACCCACATGTAAACAAAGCATGAAAGCTTTTGACCCTTGAAATGTGATGCCCAAGGCTAAGGGATGTTTTAATTACTGCCTTGCACTTAATTACTGCCTAATGTTATGCATTTCCAGACCCAGACATCTTCTGGGAGAGGTCATTATCCAAAACAACAGAAGACTGACAAATCCAGTAGCTTGACAAAAGAGAACATTTCCTCCAGTTCCACTTTGAAAGTTTTAAGATCTCTTTTCTATCCAATACCATAGAGTTAAAAAAAAAAAAAGGAGAAAAAAGAAAATTATTAAAGTGTTCTATTTTAGTACATTATTTGACAATATCAGGTTTCCAGGTTTAGGAATCTACATACAAATGAGAAGGAGTTGTGAAAGCTTCTGATTGATGGACTGTCTTTCTTTCTGACAATTCTAATTATTTAAGGATTGGAAATGTTGAAATACTTCAAAAACCAGAAGCAGTATTTTGCTACTTGACAGCAGCATAACTCAGAGAGTGGCTCTCCCAAATAAGTCCTTGCAATATAAAGAGGTTACAACCTGATGTGTGATAGACTTAGACTTCGCTGGTGTCTATCTCAAGCCCTTTTTCTCTCTGTGAAGATCTGCTATCCCTTACTGCTCTGGTACAACACTTCAGCACACGTATATTTATTTTGCCAACCATCTCTCAGGCTTACACACCTGAGGACTGGGGCATGACTCAGTGCCTGTAGAACTGAGATTTTACTAAAAGTCTGAGAAGATGCAGTAAATTGAAGGTAGTTTTCCTGAATTCTGGAAATATGAGTCCATCCATGGTCACACATAGATAAACAGGTTCTTTGTAAAGAAGGAGAGAAAACAGCTTTTAATCCTTTCCATGGTGCTGTGTGCCTGCAGCTTTGCCATAGGTTCAGAGGCAAAATAAAAAACTCCACACCTGCTGGAAAGCTCTCAATCTAGGTGTTATACCAGATAATCAGAAAAACTGACCACAAAGGACCATAAGCAGTAAAATATCCCCAGATGGCCAGTGTGGAGAGCTGAGAGCAGCTACCAGTACTGTGCTGCCTGCAGTGGAAAAGCCCTTGGAAGGGAAGGAAGCAGTGCAGTGACATTCCAGTCTGCAGATGGAAAGCAAGTCTGGAAGCTGCTCTGAGCGAGATGCTGCAATGGAGGATTCCAGTGGAAACATGGATTTTTGCTGTGAATCTGCAGGAATACCATCACCCTTTGTTGTCAACTGATTGTTCATGCAACTTTTTTTTGAGTGACTGCCCATTTCTGAACTTCAGTGAAGTAACTTAGAAACTTGATATCTTAAAGGTAGCTGGGGAAAAGAGTGAAGGAGAAAGGGGGAAGAGGAGGGATATCTGCTAGCATTCATATTCCAGAGAGAATTAATTCTGTTTTATTTGTGAGGTTTCCTCTGTGGCTTTTAAGTTATTTCCTGAAATCTGCAATTACATTCATGCAAGATCTGCATCTAGCTTTTTCTAAAACAATGTTAGTAGAAGAAGTGATAAGTAAACCAATTTTTTCTTTGAATGTCATCTCTGTATTTGTGAGGTTTCCTCTGTGGCTTTTAAGTTATTTCCTGAAATCTGCAATTACATTTATGCAACATCTGCATCCAGCTTTTTTCTAAAACAATGTTAAAGCAGAACAAGTGATAAGTAAACCAGTTTTTTCTTTGAATGTCATCTCTCATTTTGTTTATCAGCTGATGCTCTAGCAAGTAGTTTCTGCCTTGAGGGACTGCTGCTAGATAGTTCCTTGAGATAGCTCAGTATCTCAGCTACCTTGTCCCTGTGAAGTCCTTTTAAAACACTGAGAAAAAGTTCAGTGTTCACCGCAAATTGATTTTGGAACTTATTGGTAGTTCAGATCCTTGACAACCCTGAAGGTGTGTGGCGGAGCATGTGGGCAAAGGTGACAGTGCAGGGAGTCAAAAGAAAGCATTGGGAATGTTTGGGGGTTTTTGGGTGACAATCAGGAATCAGATGGTTGCAGCAACAAGGCACTGCCAGCGTGCCCAGGTCACTGCCTCAGTGCATGCACAGCTCCCACCCACGTGCACAGGCACCAGCACAGCCTCTGAATCCCCTCCCTCGGAGGAAAAGGGGAATCCTGGAGGATTACAAAAATTCTTCATGGTACAAGAGAGCAACAAAATGAATATCTGAGCATCCCAGGTGGGCAGAATAATCCCCACTTACAAAGCTGAAGATTTGGCAACTTATATGACCATTGTGCTGACCATACCATGGCTGCTGTGTTCTTCTCCTTAGAGAAAATGCTCTGTATCCATGGCCATTTCTTGTTCAGGAAAGAAAATGTTCAGGAACTGTTCTCTGGTCAGACTGGCCACCAGTGGTCATAGAACAAGAGAGAAAGAATCTATATTGTCTGACAATTAAAATATTTTATCATTATAATTATTGCCATACACCTCAAACTTTTTAATCTACATATGTTAAGTGATCCTCCTTTCATTTATACCCACTTTTGAACATTTGCCAAATTCCTGTAACTTAAGTGGAAATGAGAAAAAACAAGTACAACTTTTGGGGATTTCTGTTTAAATGATAGTAGTTAGAAGATGAGAGACATACATGAACACAATACCTTGGGGTTTGACAGGTGACCCAAATACAATATTCTTTAAGAATAGACATGAAGTCAGTGCATGAGGGGAAAAGTCATTCTCATTGTTACGTTCCTAGTTGAAAAAAATTACAGTTTCAGGTAAACAGCATGCAGAGATGCCTGAAAGTTGCTGCCAAAGACCATCCCAACAGTGCATCTATGCTGTAAATATCACATGTGAAATTAGTCAGCAACAGCTATGTCATCTTGATTTGCATGCTAATAAGATGATGAAATGATACTCTGGAGAGATGGATGTACAGCTAGCTGGCAATAAATTTTTTTACATTTCTGAAGTACTGAAATTTTAGAATTCTCAGGGATGTATTTCTCTGACTTTGCACTTAAATAAAAAAACACCCTGCTGTGGACATATCTAAGATACCACCTCTTCAAATGTCACACATTTCTTTCTGAAAACAGCATGTGCAGAATCTAATATGTGGACATTTTTTCATAGACATGACCTATGAAAAAAGTTTGCACATTATCAGCCTTCCCATTCAGAATAAGCTACCTTATGGTTGAGAACAAGCTGTGTTTCAGGGCCTACTGGACCCTGAAACAGAGCACCAGACCCTGTTCCAGAAAAATATCAGTTCAGGGAGAAATATGAAATGCCTTGTCATTGATAAATGTTGTTTCCAAGACAATCTCTCTTTGAGCTACAGGGCCATTTCCAAAATGTGGAAGGATCCTGGCTCCTTGCAGACAAGGGAAGGATGTGAAAGTCCAGAGAGGCACCTCTGCACATGGGATGGTGATGGCTGGGGTCTTCCTCCTTGTGGCAGATAAAGCAGCACCTGGGTCTTTTGACATCTTTTCTCCTCTGTGAAGCCCTTCCTCACTTTATTTTTTTCTCACAAAAAGACTGAAAAAAAAAAACTTTTTCAGCATCTCATCACTGAGAGAATTGTTCCATGCAGCATTTTTAAAATCATCTCTTGCTACATTTATGGAAGTTATGACCCACACTTCTGCAGTCAAGGCTGTGGTCATATTTACTCATACTAATTTCACTGTAATGCCAGATAGTTGCTCCTTGTTGTACTGAGGTCTTAAATGTTTTCCTTGTTGCTCTGAGCTGGTATTTTCGAGGTCATGGGAGTACTTTTCCCAAACTAAGAGTGTGTTACATATTGTAGCAGTGTTATGTCTTTGAGGGCTCTGTTTTCATGCAGGTGCCTAAAGTCATTCTTGAAGATGATGCTCCAGTGCAGACAGGATGTTTGGATGATTTCTGCTTCAGATGGCTTTTACCATCTTTTCTTTATTGCTGCCAGGGTTTTCTCTTGCTTCCCTGGGGACACCAGATGCATCTAATGAGTCAGTTCCAGCTTCGAAGCTGAAATGGGTCATGGACAGCAGCCATATGTTGTTCGGATTCTTGCATGGAAGGGAATTTCCTTTTGCTCTTGCTGGACCAATTCACTCAATAAGAACTTGTTTTAGATCAAATTGGCATTGCTTTCAGTTGTCTCGAACCTTGTCTAACCTTATCCTTAATTCCAATTTTTTATTATATGTTAAAAGAAAACTGGTTCCTCAGACAGTGTGGTTGCTCCCAGTTTAAGTGATAGGAAAAGAACAGTTTAAACACAAAAGTCACTGCCTGTAGCTGGTGAAAAATGACAACATGTAGCTAGTGCCTATGACAACAGTCAGAGCCATACTTCTCCCCAGTGTTGCATAAGTAGATATATAATGCATAATGTACTGCAACATCACAGCAGGTTTCCCAAAATGAAAACAAAGAGGAATAAAAGACTGCCGTACCTTGGCTCTTAAATCCCTGAATGTGTTGCTGTGTTGATTAGTTACTTTGATTTGTTCTTCCCTGCACAGCTCATTTTTCCCTTTAATAAGAGTTTGGCTTGTAAATTGTCACTTGCATTTGCACCAAACAGTGCAATTAGGCTGGAGTGACGGAATATATTACATTGTTTGTTTTCCATTATGTTTATTCCAGATGGTTTTTGTCACTGACTCTTTTTCTGAGCTGGGCTGTTAATAAACATAGGATAAATCTAATGAATAAATTTGCCTGCTTGCTACAGATCTGTGGTGGTGGCTGAGATGGGGTTATGCAGCTGAGTAATGGGTTCTCAGAAAAACTACAGAAATGTCAATTCTTGCTTACTTAGCAAAGGCAAACTGTGCCTATGGTTAGTGAGGGGTTAAAGAAGATGCTTGTGAGGTGCTTTTTTCCTTTAAAAGATATACATTTAAAATTTAAACTGAGGTTATGGTGAGTTCATGGTTGTGACGCTTTATTGCTTCTCTGAACAAAGGAAATGTTTTATGGTACAGCTACAGAGTGAGTACCCATTTTCAAGCTTTTCATTGTCAGGAAGCTCCTCTGTGCCCTTGAGTCAGCTGTTTCAGTTTTTGTCTTGGTTCCTGAACAAATACTTCTTTCCTTCTTCAACCATCTTGTCTCATCAAATAGAAGTTTTTAAAAGTCCCTGACTAGGCTGGAGATGCAAAATCAATTTTAGAAAAAGAACTGGAACATTTTGGAGAAAACATATGGGATAAAGAAGAAATGTGGATGTCTACAGGGCAGCAGGATTTGTCTTAATCTGTTCACCTGCCAAAGTGGAGTTGACTGGAAAAAAATGAATGCTGTGACAGCAGGTCTTGGAAAAGTCGTAAAACTTGAGGAGTTTTCCAGTAGTTTTTTCACCAGAAAGGAGCATAAGAAAACCCAGCATAAAATACAACATGGTCTGTCCTACCACCTTGCAAAAGTCTCAAAAGCTGCATGAGAAGAGGTGACTGTGGTTGCTCAGCTGTGGGATCTTGGTTAAAGTGAGTCTTGGTTAAAGAGCACATTTTTTAGAAGATAAGCTAAAAGCAGATCATAGTAAATAAGTTTTGTTTCTACAAACATTTCCCACTTTCCCTGAAATCTTCCAGGGAGCTTATGAGCAGGAAGCTGCCAGCAGTGCTGCCTTTTGTCATGAGTGTTAACTCTTCTGGAATTAATTCAGGACATTCCAGTGCTTTAATTCACACAGTAAAAATAAACCTTGTGCCAGGCTTGTTGCCTATGGGGCTTATGCTCTGCTTTTTGATTCAATCATTTAGGAATGCAAAGCTCTTCTACCAGGTCTGGGCTTTAACAGCATCTTTGCTTTGCCATTACCAGCTGCTGACAGTGGAGCAGATCCACAGTAATGAAATCCATGGCAAAAAGGTCCATGTCTGCCTGCAGCTGCTCAGTCATGCTGATCCTGTAGGGTTTGATTCACATCTGCACTGTGCTGTCCCTCCTGTGTGTCTTAGCCACCACACTCTTCCTGGGCACCACTGCCTGTCCACTCACTCAGCAGGGCAATGGTGAATGTGGTCCATAGATACCCAATGAAGGCTGAGTGTTCACTGTGAAATAAGATAAATTAACCACTTGTACATCAGATTCCTGAGTGTTCCACTGGTGGGGAGGAGAGTTTAGCTATCCCCAGCCTGCTCTCTCTGCATGCATTGTCACACCAAAATGCAGCAGGGTGCAAGTTGGACAGCAGAACTTGGAGGCAGACAAATGGGGCTTGGCCAGGATAGAACTTGGTTTTTGTAATTCTGAACAATAGTTCCTGCTTCTGCCACTTTATTTACCCCAGTTCCTGGTCCTTGGAGGCCTCCAATGAGAGCTGCTTCCCATTTCACATCTTTCTCTATCACACTCCTTACTTTCAAGCTGACCATGATCAAACACATTCGTGTCACCTCCCACACCCCCAGGCATTCCTTTGGGTTGCAGATATCTTCAGATTTCAGAGCTATGCTTCCTCTGCTCCCCAGACCCACCAGCTTAATTTTTCCTGGGATCATTGAGGCTGGTAGTACTCTGTAATTTTCACAGTGACAGGTACATAAGGAAAAACATTGTGGTGTTATTTTTTGTCCTATTAAAAAGTGGAGAAGATGCAGTGGGCATCTTATTTTTGTTGATTTATTTATGAGTAGTACTTATTCAAAGGAGTATAAGAGAGAATCAAGGAACATGGACCAATTTCTATTTGGTTACTCCTTGAAAAACTGGAAAGGACCATGATATAGTCTGATGATTTCCTCTGGATTTACACCAGTGCTAATGAGAACAGTTGAGTCCACTGATTTTACATCACATCCCAATGGACATGGACAATATATGCAGTGTGTTAAAACCTATCTGAATGCTGATTAAGAGTTCAATAACAATGGCGTTTACTGAGGATTATTTAAAAATGCATTCTCTTGCTTCACTACTTCCATACACTCTCTTTTGGTCTTCTGTGATTATTGCTGCATTCATTGTATATTTTGGCTATAAAAATGGGAAGCAATTGCAAAGTCTTTAGTGAACTTTGTGAAGTATTCCACACTTCTCATTTTATTTGTCATAGTATTTTGCTGTCAGCTTAGGCTTTCTGAGTCTTGCCTTTTTAACTCCAGAATGCATTATTGTATTTGAAAACATTTCATGTAGAGTTTTGAAGGAAAAATAATTTATAACACCCCAAAATTATGCCATGAACCAAATTAATTTTATCCATCTCCTTTATGAAAAAGATGTTTTAGTCTGTTATAAGAAATGTTGATAATAATTATTGGATCTATGCGTTGACCTTGTTAACACCATCCAGGATGGTATTTAAAAACTGTTAAGGAAAACTGTTTCACTTAAAGATCAGCTGCATAGCAATTTTTGTAGCAAGCTCAAATAGAAAAATGTACTAGGTCTATTATTAGGCTCTATCCAATTCTACTCATGCCATTAAAGATGATTCATAAAATACTGCACATCTGATCCAAGTCAGGTTCTGTCCTTACAGCTTGCATAATCCTATAAACCACACCAGTGCCCATGCATCACTTGATTCACATCACTAGCCCCTCTTAGTGATGCATTGCAAAATGTACAATGTACTTGAAGTTTATGACCCTTTCACCTTAAAAAAAAAAAAAAAAAAAAAAAAAAAAGAAAAAGTGCCTGTGCTCTCATAGGAGGAGAAAGCAGAAGAATAGCATTACAGCATGAATCCTCCATGGAGCTGGATGTAACAGGAGCTGCACCTTGCATTGAAGATTTCATGTGTCTTCTCCAATTTATTTTCATCTCTGTAATATGCTAATGTGTTAGCTTTACAGTGTAGCATGCTGCCAGAGCATTGCAACAACTGCACTCAATGCCAGATGCTAAAAAAGCTTCTTGAAATATTACTAAATAAGGTATTGTGAATGTTCTTCATGGGAAAAATAAGTCCATTCCCTGAGCAGCAAGAATAAGGGCATCTCTCAAGTCTAATAGCTGTTTGTCAAGTGCTTGTGCTTCTTTATGGTGTTTTTCTTCCTTTTCATTTAATTTCTCTAACTTTCAATCCCATCTTGATAATTTTTTAAAAAACTAAAATGATCTATAATTTACTATTATTGTTTGAGATACATTTAGAGGAGTAGCAACATACCAAGATTTCAGTATATAAAAAAATCCCAGTATCTGAAGGCTGGAAGAAAATGGTGCTAAGAGCTAGAAGATGGTACTGTTACTGGGTGTGTTACTGTATTTCTTATATTAAGGGAAAATAAGGAAATAAAACACTTTCTGCTCGCTATAAGGGACAGGGGCTGCCAAAGGACCCCTGCTTTATAAAGGGTCATGAACCTCAGCCAGGGACACCCAGGCACAGGGGCACCACAGCAGGAGCACAGAGAGGAAACAAACTAAGGAAACATCTCTTGATCTGCTGCTCCATGGGAAGGACTCCTGGGTGCCCCTGAGGCTGTGCAGTGCTTGCATCACCTGGGCTTCAGAGAGAAAACAGATTAACTCCTTCTATCTAAAACATCTCCTATCTGCTGCATTAGCTCTCCCAGAGGTTGCCAAGATCACTTTATTTACTGTTTAAAATCTTTAATGGAAAATGAAAAATCTCCAAGATCATCACTAAAATGTGCAGTTGGGACAAGCGGAAAAACTAAATTTATCACTGGAAAAACAACGACAATACTCTTGTGAGTGATTAGAAATCATTTTGGCACTGCAGTTACAGCACTTCAGTGTCTTCTTTTTTTTTAATGTAAAAATAGTTTTTCTCAGCTTTCTTCAAGCCCAATCAGTAATCATTTATTTTGTTGGGTTTGTATTGGTCTGACAGTTTTCCTGTGTCTCTCATTCACAGCCTGATTTCCCAGTTTGCTAAAGGACAGCTGATAAAACTCAGTTTCAGATAAACCAAAAATTACATTTATGCCATAAATACCCTCCATGATTATGGGAAGACACGGTCAGTCTCTTTTTATTGGCAATGAAATCAGTGCATGAAGTATGCTTGAATATAATTGTTCTTTGTTTTCTCAGGGACATCATGCCAAATTCTCTTTTTTCAGTACTGTCCTTATCTGAACCTTTAAACACTTTCTTTGTAAATGATGAAAAGTAGTTCCCTGTATACCCTGTAAAACTCTTTGTCTCTCCTAGATCCATATCCACTACGCTCAATAAAGGGAAAAGGAAATACGTTACCTCATGAGCACAACAGTCATACCAACTGCTGTGGTGAGATTTTCCCAGCTGCTAATGATTTCCAGTGGAATCATTATACTTTTCACTTAGCTCCTAATAGTGTTCAGAAATGTCTTAGTTTATGGTCTGGGCTATTAGAAGCCATTATGATCAGATTGCATATTTCAGCGGTAAAATCACCAAAGGTCTTGATCCTGAGGATGTACAAGAGATGTTACAGAATCACAGAATGGGTAAGGTTGGAAGGGAGGTCCTCCGGTCCAACCCCTCTGCTTAACCAGGATTCCCTAGAGCACATTCTTCAGGACTGTGTCCAGACTACTTTGAGAAGGAGACTCCACAACCTTTCTGGGCAATCTGTTCTGGCACTTGGTCACTTTCACAGTACGGAAATTCTTCCTCATATTCAGGCGGAACTTCCTGAGCATCAATTTCTGCTCACTGCCTCGTGTCCTGTTGCTTGTCAGCACTGAGCAGAGCCTGGCTCCATCCTCCTGCCACCCTCCATTCAGGTACTGACAGACATGGATGAGCTCCCCTCCCAGTCATCTCTTCTCAAGGCTGAACAGGCCCAGCTCCCTCAGCCAGTCCTCAGAAGACATTTGCTGCAATCCCTTAATCATCTTTGTTTCCTCCCTCTGGACCTGCTTCAGGAGCTGCATGTGTCTCTTGTACTGAGAAGTCTAGCACCAGCTCCTTTCACAGAGCTGGTTACCTTTCACAGTGATGAAAAGGTAATTTAATTATGAATTAACACCTTTAATTGTGAATTAACAACTGGACCACAGACTGCCCCAAAGCTTCCTTCCCTCATCTGGAGGCAAGCCGGACTGTGGGTGGGGGCCAGGTCATGCAAATCATCATCCCTCAGCACCAGGCTCTTTCTTTGTCTCAGAGGGCTTTGGAGAGCAGCAGCGAGGCTGTTTTCACTCAGCGTGAAATTTCTATTATGAATTACACTGCAAACACAACAACAATAAAAACTAAGTATTTCTTTCATTATGTTTTATATTTATACATACTCTATCATCATGTTAGAACCATCACAGTGTCTCAGCAATGGCAAGATAGTGCAGGATGGACAGACCAGGACATCTCTCCCTTGCAAGTAGCTTACAATAGTTGTAAGTGCTTTTCTTCTCTCTGTTTGTGCTTTATGAGTATTAATTAACTCCTCTGGTATCACTGCAGGGCAGGAAATCTTTGCCCTCCATATGGAAATAGAGAAATGAAGAGGATTATGTGATTTGCCCAAAGCTAAAAAGAGAATTGTTATCAGCCCTAGGACAAGAACTGATGAATTTTCTTAGTGCCTGGCCCTGTAATGCAATTAGCAGAGCAACCTCCCTTCCCCTCATCTTCTGCTGTGTTACTCTCCACCTGTGAATGGCACTGACTCCAGCAGTGCTTGATATTTGAAGCTGGATTTTGCTGTTAAGATTAATTTCCACTCGACAGGATGACTCCAACCAACACATTCTGGCATCTAAGAGAAACATTAAAATGTGCCTCTGAATTAAAGGGACATAAGAATCCCCTTTAACCGCAGCATGGGCCTGATACTTAAGTAATTTTCCAGGAACAAGCTGATGCTACAGCAGCATTTTTTGTGCCATCTAGTGGTTGCAGAAAATCAGATGCCAGGCTCTGCCCCAATGTGCCACCAGCACCAGTGCCACAGCAAACCCTGCTCCTGCTCTGACAGCCCCTGCCCTGCTGAGGGCTGCTTGTGCCTCTCTTTCTTTTGCTGCTCCTGCTGCTGCTGTTTCACTGGGATGGCTGTGAGCTGCTAAAACTCTGTAAAGCTGCAGTAAGACGTGGTCTGAAAAAAGAGATGAGTAAATGGATATTCCCAGGACTGCTCTCAGCTTATGTATTTGCTGTGTTTTTGTGGAATAGGGAACACTTTCTTGGAGCACTGCTTGGAGGGTGGGAAGGAAACTGTGGGGACTGAGGAAGCAACCAGTATACACAGAATATTACTGATTTGTTTCCTGAGGAGAAGGACACAACCAAGGTGCCTTGGAAAAGGGAGCTGGCTGCTCCACTGGGCTGGGCACCTTCAGGGAGGACAAGCAACTCTCAGAGAGGACTTCAGGGATGGAACTTAGATCTGGGATTATTTTCAGCCATCTTTTTGATTAACTTCTAAAAAAACACAGATAGGGACTGATTTCTGCATATAGCCATGATCTTTAAAAGGACAATCAAAAGGAATAGTTCTCTAGCAAAGGCAGTGAGGAAGGACTGCACCATGCATGCTTAATTAAAAAATGCCTCTCAGAGTTAAGGAAAGCCATAAGGACAGCACCATAAAGCAATAGTGACATTTTTCCTACATTTTAGTGGAAGACACATTTTGTAAGGGATTTAAGTTGTTTTTAACCTAACACATTCTAACTGACAGTAGTCATGAGAAGAAATATGATAGTTCTTAATGCAGATAGAGTTTAAGATACAAAAAGCAATAAACAAAATGTGTTTATTTCTCACAGTTGACCCTTGTGTTACATAGACAGTCCAATACCATCTGCTGAGATAGTTTTGGCCCAGTGAAGCTAAGCAGCTCACCAGACTTGGTCAACATTGTTTCATACTTAATTTAGTGTGTCTGTACACACATTAACACATTTGGTAAAAATATATCAGCTTGATGAGAAAAGCTTCCGTGTTTGGATTGGACTGCCTTTGACAATGCTTCAGCATCCCCACGGCCCTAGCTCAAGCCAGTGCCAAGACCTTGGTAAATGAGCAGTCCAAAGACATCGAGTCCCTGCCATTCCCCAAAACTCCTCACCCAGAGGCCACGCACCATCACCAGCAGTGGGACAGGTTCCTGCTCCCACCCCAGCACAGGAAAGCTGCAAATAGATGGCAAATAGATGGCCTCCTCCAGATCCAACATCAGCCTGTCCCCTGTGTTCCCACACTGTCCCCTGGCTAGTTAGGGCTCCCCATCCCTGACAAACACAAGAACCAGAACGACAAGAGCTCTGTTGTTCCTGCTGGACTAATTTTGACTGAAAGGGTCCAGGTGATGCATTTGTAGCTCTCAGCAGAGCTGACTGTGTGCCCTGGAGGCCAGCGTGGGCAGGCAGGTAGTGACCTCTCCTGTCACCAGCCCTAAGTGCAGGTCTGCTCCCCGTTGAAGCTGAAGAGGATCTGGGATGGCTGTGCCAGCAGAGCTGCGAGGGCAATAACCTCCAGCAGCGTGGCTTGTAATCTTCATCTGGCACAGCTCTCTACAAACAGAACATCTGCCCACAGCCTAAAGAGATGTTTCAAAACTGATTTAATTAGTCCAGCACAAGCACCCATCTGGATACTTTTAGCTCTTTGGCTCCCCTTCACCTAGCAGACAACAGCAATGGATAAAAATCTTTTTCACCTGCCCCAGTTGCAAAGTGGTCAAAAGGAAAGGATGATGCATCAGCCATGCCAGAATCCTCAACTTTTGACAAATACATTTGGTGAATCCTCATGAGGTGCTTTATGAAGTGGCCACCTGAGATCTCTGGCTGAAGGTGGCCACACCTGGAAAGGGGCAGTGGGGGAACATGTGCCTGCAGCCCTGCAGAGCCCAGAGCTCAAAGAGCTGATCCTGGTGTGTCCCAGGAGCTCAGGAATGGGTTACACTGCACTTGGTCAGTCATTTACCACATGGAAGCCTTCACTTACCCTTCTGGCTCTCACTTTGCCCTACACAACAGTACTGGACGGCAAAGAATGCTATGATTTAATGCAGTGCCAGATGGGTTAAACAGCTTATGGAAGTGGCAAATCTACAAACTAAGGGAGCCCCAGCAGAATGGCAGCAACAATCTGAAGAAGGATGGTTACATTGTAAACTGGTACACAGGTTTTTGCAGTGAGAGACTGACTTTATCCCTAGTTCATATAACTCCTTATTCCAACTTAGGCCAAATAAAAATAAACTGGCTGATTCTAGATTAATTAAAACGTCAGCTAAGGATCTGGCATTCATCTAACAAATTATTTGAAGATAAACAAATGCAAGTTTGAGCATAAATGTTAGAAAAGTATATTGTGGAGTTTAAAAGAAGAAGAAAATAATCACCTATAAGAACTGAAAGCACCATTGCTTTTTCAGCACTATTTCAAGGCTGCAGATAACCCAGGTCTCTATTAGATTCTTTTCAAACTCCTAATAAAAGGCTAGAGTTTATATTAATGTACCTCACGCTTATTATCCAAATCCTTTTTAAGAAAAAAACAATTGGAATTTTAACTAGCTGCAGATGGTACAGATAAAATTGGTCTTTACAAAATCTGTGTTTAAAATAGGATTTTCATGGAGAGGACTGTTTATGTTTGCTAATATTATCCAGTCTGTCTATTTGTAAACAGGAGTCAAAGGTTTACAAGCTTTAGCCTGTGATAAAAGTAAATCAGAATGAGGGAAGACCATGAGCAATAAAATCCCCTGTTACACTGGAGCTGTGTTATCCAACAGGATAAAGACCAGACAGGCCATAGCAATAGGCAAGCAATGAGCTGAAGGGAACAGATGCCCTTCAAAAAATATCTGTCGTTTTCATGGAGAGAATAGCATTGGTAACTCATCAAATGCCCTTATCAGACTTCATGTGCTCTTGGCTTTTCCTGCTATTTGGCCTAGACCAGGATGGTAAAGAGGAATGCACACAGTCAGACACAGACCTCAGCACTCCTGAGCTGTCTGCTCTATCTGGGACAGGGTGCATGGGCAAGAGGGATGCAGCACAAAGCCTCCACCTGGCCTCTGCCCACTGTGATTTTAGCTGCCACTGCAAGTGAGAAGGCTGAGGAGCCCCAGCCATGTCCTGCTGCTCCTTGGATGAGCTGTCTACTGCCCACTCTTGGAACACAGACATTCCTCCAGGCAAGAGCACAAACTCCCCCTTTGCCTACCTCAGGGAGACTTGCACAACCTCTTGCTGCATTGACTTCTCCCTCTCAGATTCCAAAGGCAAGCTGAGCTGCTGACCATTTGCACTCAGGAACGAGCAGCAGCAGCGTTGTGCCTGTGCCACCCACGGCACACAGGTCTTGGCTGCCCCAGCAGCTTCCAGCTCTTCGCGCTCTTGGGCCTGCCGTGCACGTCAACAAGGCAGAAACATGGAAGGTTTAAAAAATTGTAGAAAAAAGAAAGCCCACAGCTTGAAGAGCAGACTCCAAACCAGAACAACCCCTTTGGGTAACGGGATCCCTTTTTTATGCCAAACCCACTATATTTGCTAATAGTCAAGGGTGAGTCATTGCTGCCCCTCTCCACAGCCAAGGGTCTCTGGAGAGGAGGCTGTTTTGGCTGTGATTTCTTCTGTACAAGTACCATCTGCACAGCAGCTCAGTTTCCAGGGCTTAGAAGAGAGAACTTGTCTTCAGAAGCCCACAGCTGAAGGGGAGGCAGTGACAGTGCACGAGGCTTGGGGCTATGCCCTACAGCCTGTGGCCTTCCAACAGGCTCTTCCTCGGTAACTGCTGGCCGACTGCATCCCTGCCAAGGTCTGAAGACAGACTCCAAACAGGGAGAAGTGACTGTGACATCTGGGCTCACCACAACTTCAACATTCTCCACAACAAACACTCTACTTCAGCCAGATTTCTGGCAGGAAAAGTAAGTTCCATGTCTGAGATTTCCATTTAAGGACTTTTCCCAATCATTTTTTAACTTGGCCAGTTGCAGCACCACTCAGAGGAAAGAAGCCTTCTCACTGACACCTTCCTGCCACCATTCCAACTTTTTGGACAGGTGCCCTTTTCTGTCCCATATGGGCATGGAGAAACATAATTTCTGGAGGAACAGAAGTGCACCAAGGTGGCCCTGGCTGCTCCTCTGCTTCCTTCACATGCTGCTGTGTCTGTCCTTGTCCCTCACCTTCAGCCTCACTTCTAGCAATTAAAGCAAAAAATGCAGGGCAATCCACATCCCAATAGACAGGGAACAAAGGGGGAAAGGGTCTTTTCCCCACATGCCTGTTAGGACAGATTTTGACTTTTGGGCTCCTGGTATCAGAGCTCAGCAGTGTCAGGGGCTCAGCATGGAGAGATGCTCAGCTCTGTGCTGGCAGGGACAGGAGGAGGAGGAGGAGAGGAAGGAGAGGAATAGAGGAAAAGCCACCCAGGCAGGCAATGGCAGTGTCACCACACTGTAACCCAGCCAGCACTGTGGCTGTGACATGGAGCCACCAGTCACACCACTGTGTGCAGCTGGCTGCTCGTGAGGAGCAAAACAAGGGCCTGAACAATCTGACAGTCTGAGGTTAAAACAGATAAATAAACACACCAGGTTTTGAATAATAATGAGACACATCTGCATTAAGAAATCATGGTAGTTTTGTTAAAAGTGTGCCTATGAAAGCAGTATTTTATAGAGTATTTGAAAGGCTGTCCTTTGAGCTGTTTGAAGCTAGCACATAGTTTATGCAGCTTTGATGAACTCAAAGGGGTTTTTTCTTCCTATAAGAGCCACTGATGTCACCTAGAAAAACATTATATATATATGACTTTGTTTGGCTTTTAAGTCCAACAGAATGACAATTGCTACAGTGGGCAGAGGCCAGATAACACAGTTCAGGCAGTTGCATTTTTTGCAGCCTTTTTGTTAGAGATTATGGGTTTATAATGACCTAAGGACATAACATGAAAACTGTTCTTGTGTGTCATTCAGAATCTTGCTTACTAATGTTAATACACCACAGGAAAACAGCTCTTACAATTTGGTGGACCATATAATGACTATAATTTTTAATTGTAAATTTATAATACTCAAGAAAGAAAAAGCTCTGGCTATCATAATGTTACTACCTTTCTGAGAACGATAATATTCTAATGAGCAGATTAATCACTGTCTCTTAGAGCAAGAAATAGAAGGAACCAAATTAAATTATTAGTTAAAACAATTTAATGGGGACAAAAAGGTTTCAGGAAAACAAATGCATTCTGTGCATGATTAATTTAACAAATTTACCAGTTATGAGAAACGTTGTGAAAAGCCAGAGTTTAAGCTCCTTTCAAGTTTATGGATAAAGAGTCCAACAAGGCTGACAAGAAAGCAAGGACTCAGAAAGTATCTCAGTTTGGAAGCCCTCAGCTGGAGGGGAAGCAGGCAGATAACCTTGTGGCAAGCATCCCTGTGCTGTCCACATCCTGGGAATGGTGCAAGAGCCTGCTGCAGGACATGGCCCCAGACAGGGTGCAGGGCCAGAAGGGCTCCTGATCATATTTACCAGAGTCCTTCAGAGGTAACATTCACCCCAAACAGAGACATAATGAAATGACTGTTACAGTTGATTTCATAATTGCCCCAAGAGAACAAGTTGGGACACTAATTAATTTTATTGAAAAGGAACAGCAGTGGCTTATGAACTTCTGCAGAGACCCAGTTTCCTGCATTAACAAAATAAGCAGAATAGATTAAAAAACATAAAAGAGCAGTTATGCCAAGAAAATTGCCTCCAAATGAAATATTCTTTCCCATGAGCTGATAAATTTATGAGACCTATATTTTTAACTTTACAGTGTGTGTACAAATACATAGATATTTGAACAGTCATACATTCAAACTTTTCCAAAGACAGAGGAAAAAGAGAAGACTCATAAGAAATCACAGCATCTCACAAGTAGAAAAGGAGAATTCTAAGCAGGAAATATAGGAATTTTGAGCATGAGAGTTTTCAATTGCAATTACCTGTCCAAGACAGGGTAATTTAAGCAATAAACAAAATCACAAATATCAAACTAGAACTTTTTGCAGAGCCCACTGAAGATAACTAAAACAAAGATAAAACCAATAAAACACTTATTGCATGTCAGCTTACTGTTTATCAGCTAGAAACAAATCTAAGTACGTTGTAATTTATGCCATCAGAGAATAGATCTGAATTAAAGAAAATTGATTCTATCAGTCAAAGTCAAATAGAAAAAAAATCTTTAATAACATATTTTACATAAAATGTATCCACCACACTCCAGGGCATTGAAGAAAAGCTAAGTGGAAACAGGACTCGTTTGGCTGGTAAATGTAAGGATATGTGTGTGCATACATACATGTACACAAACACTTGTTTTCCTGTGATGAAAATATGCCCCAGCTGAGGCAAAAGTGACTGCCTGATCTGAAAGACTTTAAATTGTAACGATTTTTTTCAGTTTTACATCTTGATTCCATGCCATAAAACTCAAATAGAAAGAAAGAAAGGTCATTTTAACCAAGGCAAGAGAAAGCTTCTCCATGTTTTATGTATTTCAACTTTATTTGCAAGTCAATATGTTCTGAATCTCTGTAGGTTTCCATTAAAGTGGAAATTGCAAAACCCTTTACCCTGATGGAAATTTGAAGCTGATATGCTCTAAGCCCTACATGACTCCTCTTTTTAATATATGTTTTATTTGTATTAACAATTATGTAAGGACATTTCTGGGGGACAGATCATTAAAAGTGATTCTGGCATACTGTTTGTCTCAAACTTGCCAGAATTTCTTAAGAAATAAATTTAAATCAAGGTCACTGTTTAAAATGGAAAAAGGCTCATGGCAATCTGCTGCCATGGAGTTGCAACTGCAAAATAACACTGAATTTATTGTCATCATTGTAAACTATATCTGGAGATACTTGAGAGAAATTCAAGCGAAACTCCGGACACTACAATAACAGAATTTTATTCACTGATTATGGAATTGTGAAGAGGATTCCCTACAATCACTTCTCTTTGTAAGAAATATGTGTATTTTGGCATAACCCAGCACACACCACTGCCTGGGGTTGTGTTTGCACTGCAGCTGCACCCCAAGACTGTGTCACCCGTGGATGTGACTGTGTGCTACCTGCGTGTCCTGTCTGCTCCTTCCCCAGGGGAAGCCCTGTGATGCTGTGTCAGGACCAGCCAGCTGGTACCCCCAGGCTCAGGGAGGGCATCCCTCAGCCTGGGGTCACCCAAATGGAGCCTTGCAGGCTGTGCACACTGGTGCTGCTGTGGGGGTCCGATGGCTCCAGCTGGGCTGGTGCTACTGGCATCTCCATCAAGGAAGGGAGGACCAGCTGGACTGGGGACATCCTAAGGTGACTCTGACATTCTGTGATTCAAGGTTAGGTGGAACTTGTTGACAGACTGAGATCAGGGGAAATTAAAGTGAAAATGAGATTTAGTTGGTTGCTAAACAGTCTGTGACCTTCAGACCATCTGGGAATGCCCACTTATGTCCCATGGAGACTGTGCTGAAATCACATCCCACCACATGCAAAGTAAAGCCTGCTCCTCACCAGACAAAGGCCAGACTCCCCTGCTGAAGAGTGGCATGTTGACTGACAGCTGCAGCTTTTTTGTGCTATTCCCTGGAGGAAACCAAGGAAACGAACACTTCCCAGACAGGATGGATTTCAAAAGAAACCAGACCAATTATTGTTGCAAGAACTTAAGTGAGAAAACACCTTCTGCCAGAAATGACCGGTTATCAGATGCTAGACCTCATCTGCACTGTAATGAAAAAAACTGAAAGAATTATGCTGACTTCATCCATTTTAATCTCCCATGAGAGAACTGATTCGAAATACAAAATGGCACTTCACAATTACTTACAAAAAGTAAAATCTGAAAAGTGCTCTTGAAATTACCTGCTTTTACATCAACAGAGCAACATTACCCCTGATGTATTTGATATTGTTATTTTACTGGTGAAGAAATAGAGTCATGTAAGATTAAATAATTGCCATGGAATAGACATTTCTGATCGAGGAACAGAAATTAGATCTCCTGAAAGAAAACTCTGTGCTCTGTTTTCTTTCCTCCTCTCTGTGAATTTGATCAAATGCCACTAATAAAAGAGCGATTTGCATTTGATTTCAGTACATACAGAAGCAGGCTGACAAATGATTATGTGTATCAAATTGAAGCCATTATATCACAAGAAACACTGTCATTCTTCTAAGAGAATGTGTGTCAGACAAATTTGTGTCAAACAAAAGACAAACCTCTCCTCTCCTCTCCTCTCCTCTCCTTATTAAATTCTTTTTTAAAAAAGATGTGTCAGGACAGACTGTGATTAGCATATATACTAGTCCATAGTAGTTAACTAAACAGGTGGATAGATCCTCCAGAGTTCTATATAACAGCATGAGTTTTTGACTTTCAAGGTTTGTACAAACTAGAAAACAAATAAATGAGATAATATTTCCATTTTCTTCATAAACTTTTTACTTGAAAATTTAAAACTTCCTACCTGAATAGTCCAAATCAGAAATATAAAGAAAAAAAAAGTCAATGTTATTTCAACATGAAAGAGCTCTTAAAACAGATTTTAGATTTTTACAATGTGTTGCAAGAACAATCCAAATTTTTTTTCATATAAGCAAGTTTGAGACTTCTCAGTACATGGCAATTCATGTACTAAACAAACTCTAAACAAGCTGGACTGAGACTCTACAAATCCAAACAGTTCAACATAGAAATGGTTCTTATTAGGAGACAGATGAAAGCAATACAAAATTCTGAAGGACACAGGTTGTCTACGTGTCTCAGTGAATGCTTCAGTGGGGAGAGGCCTAAAGATCCATATGGAATTGAACAAACATTGGAATGCCTTGCGCTGAAAACTGTTAATTCCATATGTGTAGACTGAATTTATGCTGCCAGACCAGGATCACAATGCTTTCTTCCTCTTTGTATAAGTACAACCTGTAACCTCCCAGAGCCCTGCGGGCACTGACATCCCAGAAATCCCTGCCAGACTCTCCTGGGGTGTTCCATTACCCTGCCCATGGTCTAGGATCCCATTTCAGCCCAGCTGACCCCATCCACAAGCTGATATTCTGGTCTGGCCTCAGTTGCTACGTTGTCTCTGGCCATCTCCCCAGCTGGTTCCTGCTGGGGATGGGCTCTGGTTGGTGAGATCCTGCCTTTGCACCCTGTTCCCTGTGAGTTCCATCAGTCCCAGGGAACAGCTAGCCCTTGCCCAACACAAGAAGCTGCACAAGATATGAAGCTGTAGAACATCAGCTCCATCAAGTAGAAGTGCAGGTCCTGAGTGAGTGCTGGGCACCAGTTGAGTGCTGGAGATACCAAGGGGTGGGCTTGGGTGCAGACAGCTCTCCTGGCAAGTCTGCTGGGAGCAAGGATGCATTGTCCCTTCTGCTTTTCTATGGAAAGTGAAATCTTTGTTTCAGTAAGAAAACATCAAACCATACAGAATTGAAATGGAATTCTATTTCACAGCACGAAACTGTTTCGAGCTGTCTTTCTAATGTGCATGCCCTTCTGTCTCACAACGAGGTCAACCTCTCTGAAAATAAAAGGTTTGATTTAATCAGGAAGAAGCATACTTTAAAAACCTGTTATTATCCAAAAGCAGACATTACATAAATTTTATTCTATTTTTATATCTTCCTGGCTCCAATCTCCTGAATCTGACATTAACCATAACAATTGCACATGTGACTAAACTAGGCCAAATTCTCCTTCTTCTGTTCCAATATAAATATGGAAGTAATACTGTTGAAGTAATAGCTTTGAGGTAGACTCCCTCCACGAGAACAGGACTTTTCTTAGAACAGCCAGAGTCAGGAAAGTATGCTGATTTTCAAGCCAGGTTTTTACTGACAAGTTGGAGCAGTAAAGTGGAGACCACCAGGGTTGATGTGAGAGCCTGTCAGTCCCAGAGGCTGGGGACAAGCCAATGTTGGTGGCATTTTGAAAGCACAGGAAGCTTCAAAGCTCTCATTTGTAAGGCCATTTCAAAATGCCTTACATTTTCAGAAGTTCAAGCACCATTAATTTACAGTAAAACCTCAGCTTTTAAATGCCTTTATCATTTGTGCTGAGACACAACCTCTGTGAGATTTAGATTCACCGTCATCTCTCTCATGTTTGACTTCAGTTTCTTGAAGCTCTATCTTTGCTGCTCTTGACCAAGCCAACATTACACCAAGAGTCAGGAGATGGAGACCTTGCAGCTAACTCTGGGCAGTGAACACTGCAGTGCCCTGTGGATGAAGTCCTGCAAGAAAGCTGCCAGCAATGATATTTCCACATTGTAATGTGGAAATATCATTGAGCTAACACATTGAGCATTGTGAGGTGTGCACAGCCTGGGTGTCAGATTCCTGTCCTGAGCATCTGTGTTGCCCAGGTAGGAAAAACTTCCAGTTTTCCTCATGGAAAAGCTATCAGCTTGGTTTGTTGCAAGCATACACCTAAAAGCTTAATTATGATGGTTTTTGAAAAAATTTACTCGTGTCAAGCCATGGAGAGATATCCTCTCTTCCATTTACAGCAGAACAGGGACAAGAGACTGCCACTCAGCTGGGCAGGGCTGCTCCCTGCCCCAGGTCACAGCCTCCACTGCTCCCCTGCCAGAGAAGTTTATGGGCACCTTCCCCAGCTTGCTTCAGAACAATCACCCAGCTTAGTGCAGTCTAAGCCTTTAAACTGCTCCTTTGGTCTCTGCCTAGTTCAATGTAGAATGTAGTCCCTGGCAGGATGCCGACTTTTCCACACAGTTCCCAGAAAGGCACAGTGCCAGGGTGATATCATTTGATGAACTTCCAGAAGAAAACAATGTGCTGGGGGAGGAGTGTCCTTTTGAGGAGGAGGCTGTCTTCTCTACACATTTTTCTGCTACATGCTGTGCCAAGGGAGAAACTGGGTGAAGGAGAATCCATCCTTCAGAGGTGTCCATGATCTAATAACCAACATTTACCTTGAGGGCATGAGAATTAAGCCATGCCCAGCATATTCAGCTATATATCCAGTGAAGTTCCCAAAGTAGTTCTTGCTTTGCTGGCTGTCCCCCATCAGTCACTCCTGTGCAAAGTGATTGCTGTCACGAGGGGAGCTCTCTATGGACTGCTGCTCACAAAGCCCAGGTGGGAACACAAGCGAGCACAAAGCACAAGGCAGGAGAAGTCCCCATGACTTGTGACTTGTTCTTATTTGTCCCCACATGCCTTGCAGATTGGCGTTTTATTTTTCTGCCCTGTTTTTCCTCTTTCCAGACCATCCAAAATGGTTTACCCAGCCTGTTTTTTATTTCTCGTCTATCATTACAAGTTTGGCAAGGCAGAATGATCTAAGACAGGAGATGGAAATTTTCCTGGTAAGGGCTGGACAGGAACCAAGAGGAGGAAGCCTGCTTGAAGTGAAAGACTTTTCACAGGAGATGGGCACACTGCTCTAGGCATCCATCCAAATCTTTAAATGCCTACGTGTTTTCATATGCTGTATTCCAGTCCAGATTCGTAACTAACCCTTCAAACTCTAGGTCATCCCTGAAGACAGCTTCTAATTTATGGCTCCTGTCTCTTTTTCCTATTTTATTTTAGGGAAATAGAGAACATATTTCAAACAATCCTGTACCTGAGGTGTAGGTACACTTATATCCTGAGTCTCCCAGTGTTAAATCCTGGCCATTTTTCTCTACACTGCAAGCAAACATGTTATTGTCTCCATGTCACTTGCCAGCTGTAAGCAACTGGCCTCACTTCTTGGCTTTCTGTCAAAACAAATTCTGTCAGGTTGTATTTATTTGTGTGTTCTGCTACAGCTGGCAGTGAAACTGCTTTGGCTGCCAGCATTCTTGTTAAAATTCCCACCAGCTGAGTCAAGCTATCTTACCAATACACACCTTGACCAGGCTCTTTGGCATTTTTCAGAAAAACAACCTTCGAAATAATGGGAATACCTGGGAGACTATGTTTAAAGAGAGACACTGAGAAATAAAATTGCTCTCACTCTTCTGATATTTTGAAAATCAAACATACTAAACTTCTGGCCTTGATTACAAGCACTTGATTTTTAATGGAGGCTTGAGACATGGTTGAAGAATCTGACTGCATTCAACACAGTTATGAAGAAGATTGTTCAAACATGACTGACTACAAACTTAAGTGAGTGAGACTGTTGAATGTCAGCACTGCTAATGAGGCCTTTAAGGATTTTTTTCTCAGAAATATTTAGCTAATGGTCCCTCCCACTGGCTGGTTGATTCCTTTGGCCACCATCAGCTGTTCTGGTACTGGAAATCAGAAGTTCAGCCTGTTCAAAAACTGTTGGGTCACTTTCCCTTCTTACACAAGGGAAACAAAACAATGTAAAGCCATGTGAAAATTGCTGGACTGTGTAGGTAACCCAAGCATGTGGTAATGGCCAGCTGTAGTCTTGATTCATTAGAGTAAGGTATGGTGTTACAGGTGAAGCTCTGGAAGTTCAGCATAGCCCCCATAACACAAAACAAGCTGGGAGATGTATACAGCTGTGGCCAACTGAAGGTGGGTGATCACTGTAAAATCCAAGGGGGAAAAGAAATCCGTCATTAAGACTTGCATTTTAATGGCATAAAAATCAAACA
Source organism: Passer montanus (assembly GCF_014805655.1). Lineage (NCBI taxonomy): Eukaryota > Metazoa > Chordata > Aves > Passeriformes > Passeridae > Passer > Passer montanus. Next base: position 14,107,684 of record NW_024359832.1, on the reverse strand, counting down.
GAGCAAAGAAACTGCTGACTGTGGCATGCCAAACCATAAGCACCTGTTTCTAAGACCTTGTAGAAAGCTAAGTGGTGGTGGCAGATTGAATGGCAGATTTGAACCCTTCAGGCATGTGGACACAGCTGACTTTAGTGGATCATGTTTTGAGAGGGAAAAGTCTGGCACAGCCAGTGAGATACCAAATGAATTGCTGAAGATGTCTCTCTCTGCTTCTCATCCTGACTTATCTCCTTATTCATTTTGTTTCTCCTACCCTACAGTTCCTGGATGGGAGAGTCAGGGAAGGTCTGTGCATCTCACAGTAAGGATTCCTGGTAGCTATGTGGGGTATCTGGGGCCTTTAAATTTGGAAAGCCAAAGGACATATAGAGTATCTTGTTCTTTATCACTAATTCATTGCCAGGGCTGCAGACAGAAAGGGCCCACAAGTATCACAATTTCTCATCTACATCTTTGTGCACGAGGAAGTTAAAACACATCTTCTACTTCCCAAACAGCTGTGTGTGTGTATTGGAAGTGAATTCAAAGCTAGCAAGGCAAGACAAAAGTAAGAACATAGCCAGGGTAGCTTGTGACTAATAGCTACTGGCACTTGACCCAGTTTTTATTTACAAGAGATTCATGGAAAATCTTCTAGGCTTGTTTCAAAACAATGCCAATTAATAAATGTTAGAATTAGCCTTACATAGTTGAACAAGGGAGAAAGATTAGATCATATACCAGAAAGTCTCAAAACTGGGAATTTCTTACAATCCCTTAATTTCTAAGTTTAAAAAAAATGTTAGTGACATAGTCTGAGTGTACCAGTAATGAAATGAGATTTTCTAATGGCTTGATGATAAAGCCTCTGCTGAGCCTTGGCTTCAATGGGGATCTAACTTACAGAGTATGTGCTCAAGGGAAATCGTAGAATTATAGAACAGTTTGTGTTGAACGAGACCATTAAAAGTCACCTAGTCCAACTCCCCTGCAATCATCAGGCACATCTTCAACTAGATCACTTTGCTTAGAGCCCTGTTCCACCTGGCCTTGAATGTTTTCAGGGATGGGGCATTGACCACCCCTCTGGACAAGTTGTTCCAGTGTTTTGCCATCGTCATTATAAAAAATGTCTTCCTTCTGCCTATTTTAAATCTAGCCTATTTTAGTTTAAAGCCATATCCCCCCGTCCTATTGCAACAGGCCCTACTAAACAGTCTGTCTCCATCTTTCTCACAAGTACCACCTTCAAGTACTGACTCTCTCAGTGGTCATAGGAGAGGTGCTCCAGGCCTTTGATTGTCTTTGTGGTCTCCTCTGAACCTGCTCCAGCATGTCCATGTCTTTCCTCACTGAAGGCCCCAGATTTGGATGCAACATTCCAGGTGGGATCTCTCAAGAGTGGAGTAGAGAGGCATAAGCACCTCCCTTGACCTCCTGGTAACCTGTTTTTGATTCTTTGGATCTGCCACCTTAACAGACTGCAACAAGGTCCAGAAAAGCTTTTTGAATGTTTTTCCAGTATTAAATGAATGAGATAACTTTAAGAACTCACTTGGAAAATGTGTTTCAGAAATAATTCTAAGCAAACTGATCTAGTGAAAAGTGTCTCTGCCCACAGCGGGGAGGCTGGAACTAGATTATCTTAAAGGTCACATCCCACACAGACTATTCTATGATTCTATGACCAGAACCAATCAGCATGTCCATCATCTTCCAGTGAATGCAAGAATGTGCATTCTTCCCCTACCTAGTGGATTTGAAACTCATTGAAATGCCATTTCCTAAATGTGGAATAATATTATTCTAACTCTGAGTTTATATCATTTTCATTATTATTTTTTGTGATGGCTATGATGAAGATGTCTGTTATTGTTCTGAAGAAGAATACCATGTGCTTATTCTGGCTTTTAGTTTTTGGAAAAATACATTGAACTCCTCAAATGTTGTTTTTCTCTGGAGACAAATCACTTGGCATATATAAATGACTTTGTTTCCTACCCCAGTTTATGGACAAAAGTTTTTTATCTTTGAAAAGGACAACCAGAAGCCAAGAACAAAGTGTTATTTATGATTCATGTTCTGTTTCTCAGTTAACTCTCTGTGAACAAATATTTAACTACAACAATAAAACTACAACAATAGGTGACTCCTGAGAAAGTGATCTGGGAAGTCTATTATACCCTGTAACTTCTTAAAACCCTGTGAACTGAAATCTCTGATTTTGGCTTCCTAAATCAACCTGAAATTTCAAAAGCCATGGTCATATGTTCTTTTTCCCTTTAACATTTCAGTAGCATTTTTAAGGGCACTCAGTGGGAAATAGGGGACATGGGTTCAGCACTGTCCTTCTTTCCTTGGTCTGAGGAGATTTCTTTTTGGGTCTCTTTCCAAGAGACTGCAATAACAGACAGGCTCCAAAATTCTTTCCCCCCTCCTTATAAAATGACTACTGTTATGCACAAAGAAATTCAAGAGCCTGAATTCAAAGGGCAGGAGAAGCCCTGATTCTCTGGCTTAATGCATGGTTTCCCAAATGCCATTTTTTGGCTACCACTGTTGGAAGCAGCTTTCTGTGTTCTCCCCAAGAATAAATTTAGGTCTGTAAGCATCATCACCTGAACCATTATGATAATTTTCTCCCAAGCCCAGCTCTGTTTGCCTAACTGCATTCCCACCATTCAGCTACACAGCCCCGTCACTCCTTAAGACCCCCAACACATAGATGAAATCTCTGTATATTGTTCTCTCTGCCTTCTCCATCCTAAACTGGTTCTCCAAACACAATGCCCCAGCCATCTCAGGCACATCCCTATCTCAACAACCCCATTCCCCTCACCTTCCCCAAATGACATTTTTCCCATGGTCTATTCAGAAATACATGTCCCAGACTAATTAATTTCCTGTAGGCACATGAGAAGAACAGCAGGGGAGGTCTGGGAGCTGGAGACAGCTTCACACATCAATAATTACTGGCCAGCCAGTGACAGGAGCAGCTGCGTGAGGTTTTTACTCTGATGTGTAAAATATCCTTGACACAGGCAAAACTAGAAATTGTTGAGACTGTTTTTGCCTGGCTAACATGCAACACAATGTGGGAATATCCAGCCTACTGATTCATACTTTCATCTGGCAAAGGGCAGGGTTTTTTTTTCCAGTCCTTGATCCTTAGGTCATGTCTGCTTCTTATCCATCAGCTTTGTGTAAAATGCATATACAGTTTTAAGCATGAAGTCCCTCCAAGCTGTTCCCTCCTGGCTAAGTGTTTAAAGATTTTCTTCTCTGCAGAGATCTTTTTTGTCCCTGATTTAAGTCCTATGAAATTCCATGAGCTTTATTTGAGTTTGCTCTGTAGTACATCAGAGCAAACATCACTGTGAAGTTTGTCTTGTAGCTAACAACTGCCTTGGAATTATCATTCACTGCTCTGCTGTAATGTTCAGCATTCATATGCTAATCCATTTGTGGAGACTGCTATGTCTCACTGTATGGTAAGGCTTTATCAAATAACAGCAAAATTAATAGTTTGGCTTCTGCCAATTTGATGCAAGATGTCTAAAATGAGCAAAAAAATGTATATCACTGAAGAGAATTTTTGAGCATTGTTTATTTCTCTCCAAATACAATATTTTCTTTTTTTTCTGCATTATCACTGGTACAATGACAGTTTCTAATTTTCCACTCTGTAAAATAAAAGATTCTTCATAAAGCCTGTGTATGTGTACATGCATGTATATACACATATGCTGATCTTTTCCTTGCTGAACAAATCTGACCACCCATCCACATACCAGTTGAAATATCATGAACTGCAAATAAATGTAATGGTTTGGGGTTTTAAATCAGTTAATGCCAATCAGTATCACAGAGGGGAGAATGAGAACAACAATTTCTAGATTAAAAAGTTCAGAGGGATTTGGACAGACTGGATCGGTGGGCTGAGGATGGTTGTGTGAGGTTCAACAAGGTCAAGTACCAGGTCCTGCAGCCCCAGGCAGTGCCACAGACTGGGGCAGAGTGGCTGGAAAGCTGCCCAGTGGAAGAGGACCTGGGGGTTCTGGTGACAGTGACTGAACACGAGCCAGCTGTGCCCAGGAAGCCAAGAAGGCCAAAGACAGCTGGCATTTTACAGCAATAGTGTGGCCAGTGGGACCAGGGCAGTGATTGTCCCCCTGTGCTGTCACTGGTGAGGACACACCTCAAATCCTGTGTTCAGCTTTGGAACCTCACTTCAAGAAAGACACTGAGGTGCTGGAGCATGTCCAGGGAAGGGCAGCAGAGCTGATGAAGGGTCTGGAGCACAGGTCCTATGAAGAGCAGCTGAGGGAGCTGGAGTGTTTAGCCAGGAGGTTTGGGGGATACCTTATCACTTTCTAAAACTCCCTGAAAGGAGGTGGTAGCCAGGTGGGGGTCACTCTCTACTGCCAGGGAACAAGCGACGGGTGAAAGGAAATAATGACAAATTGTGGCACTGAAGGTTTAGATTGGGTAGCAGGAAATCTGTCTTCACAGAAAGGCTTGACTAGCATTGGAACAGGCTGCCCAGGAAAGCAGTGGAGTCACCATCTCTGGAAGTGTTCAAGAAACGTGTGGATTTTACATTGTTTGGTGATGAATATGGTGATGATGTTAGGTGGATGGCTGGACTTGATAATCTTAACTTAAAGGTCTTTTCCAGCCTTAATGGTTCTATGAGTCTATGATCCACTGTAAAAAAAAGATAGACTGCATTTCACAGATACTTTTCTCTATTGCCTATTCCATTTTTTCTTTTTCTCCCCACAGAAACCTGTGGATTCTGACTTCCTTGAATGCTGTAAATTAGCTCTGACGGAATGAACATCTCCAACAAAAAAAACCACACCCCCACAGAAACCTGTGGATTCTGACTTCCTTGAATGCTGTAAATTAGCTCTGACCGGAATGAACAGCTCCAACAAAAAAACCCACACAAATTTTCTGAGAAGAAAGCAAAGGAACTAGAAAAAACAGCTTGACTTGTAGGTTCTCACCTGACCCATGATTGACTCTCTGGTAATGGAACACTAAATTTAAGACACCTTTCTATATCAGGTACTGCAATTACTCAGCATGTCACTGTGTGTACAGTTAACTTTTTTTTGCTTTAGTATCCCACTGTGGGACAGAGAAATCTAACTTTTGTCCAATCATTTATGAAAACACTCAAATACCATATATAAGGATTTAACCAATTTTTTTGCAAGATATTGTGACACAATATTCATTGTATGTTCATTGTGTATGACAGCCCAAGCCAGGCTGAAAAAACTCAAAAAACTGTTAGCAGCCCATTCACACTCCACCATCCCCTGCAGGGCAGGGCAGCTGCCTGGTTCCACCTGACAGATTAGGGTGAAGTGTTTATTTGTGCTGTTTCCAAGGGGCACTGAAGCTGCAGCTCTAACTGCCATCCTTTCTGCAGCTTCAGCAAGTTTCTGCTGCAGTCATTTAAGATGGAGATTCATTTGCCACCATAAGGGCAAATTTCAAAATGAAATGACAGTGTAAGCTTTATCCTCACTACAGACATGTGCCTCTAGTACAGACTAACTCCCTCCAGCAAGAGGGCTTTTATCTATAAATCTTATAAGGACCAAAGACAAAATAAACTATGCAAAGGTCTTTGCATTGAAAAAATCCAGATTATTTTTTCACGTGTCAGCACTTGGCCCCAAAAAACTGATATTCATCAGTTACACTATGGCAGTCTATAGCTACTTACTTGAAAGCCATACAGCAACTTGTACAGTGGCCAGAAAAATCTCCAACCTTCCAGACTTTTCTCCTTACCTCCTACATGGATTTTGGTAAAGCAGAAATTCCAGGTTCAGGTCTGCACCTCTGCTTGTGCATAATGCACCACCGTGTCACACTTATTTGCATATTCAGAGCCATTTCCACATCACTAGAGTGTCTTACTAATTTTTTTCCAGATCTGAGGATGTTTGTGTTGCTGTACATTACAAGTTTTGCCATCTACACAAGTGAACAACCTCTTCAAAGCCAGACCAAAGGAGAAAATTACTACACCAGATATATCTGCAGCATCCCAGGTCTGCCAGGCCCTGCTGGCCCTCCTGGAGCCAGCGGATCCCCAGGGCCACATGGACGCATTGGTCTTCCAGGAAGAGATGGTAGAGATGGCAGGAAGGGAGAAAAAGGTGAAAAAGGGAGTGCAGGTATTGAATATTTGTGTAACCTAACACAGTAGTACAAGAAAGAACTTTCACCATTGTTACACATATATATATATATTTATATTTTTTTATATATATATCCACATATGTATATACAGATGCATATATATATATATATATGATGAGTGTGTGTATGTGCCTGTGTTGGTTTAAGTGTGATGCATATATAAATATAGTGAGAGTATACACAGATATCAGTGTAAAGAAATGTAAATGCACAACCTTTCTTCACACAGATTCTAAGAAAAAATATTAAAACAATGCAGCATGCATGGCATCAAATAAAGAGTCCCACATGTGCCATTAGCCAGGAGTAAAAGATTAGCAGGGGCTTAGGTGTGCACTAAAAATACTCTATTTGTAGAAAATATTTATTGCACAAGTATCACTATGTCATGCTGCTGTCTCTGCCATCAGTAGTGCCTGTTAGCTCAGGCAGCAACAGATTGATTACATATAACATTCTTTAATGTGTAATCAAGACACATGAAGATAAGTAGGAATTATTGGCATTCCTTTTGCAAACTTACTAGAAAATTTTGAAAGTATTTCTAGAGTATTTTGAAATTCTGACCATGTTTTTCTTGTTTGTTCAGGCACACACAGTAGCCCACACAATCATTTACTGAGGTGATATATGCAACCATTAACTAACTTTAAATGTTTTTGAAGGTTTAAGAGGAAAGACTGGGCCATTAGGACCAGCTGGAGAGAAAGGAGACCAAGGTCAGTCTGGTAAGAAAGGACCTGAAGGATTGACTGGTGCCAAAGGTGAAGTAGGTCCAGCTGGACCACCTGGACCTAAGGGAGATAAAGGAGAGCGAGGAGAGCCAGGAGCACCAGGGGTCTGCAAGTGTGGAAAGATAGTGCTGAAATCTGCCTTTTCTGTTGGCATCACCACGAGCTACCCAGAGGAAAGACTACCAATCGTATTCAATAAAGTCCTCTTCAATGAGGGGGAGCATTACAACCCATCCACAGGAAAGTTCATTTGTGCCATCCCAGGGATTTACTATTTTTCTTACGACATCACCTTAGCAAACAAGCACCTGGCTATTGGGCTGGTTCACAATGGCAAGTACAGGATCAAGACTTTCGACGCGAACACCGGCAACCACGACGTAGCTTCTGGATCCACAGTGATCTACCTTCAGCCAGAAGATGAAGTGTGGCTTGAAATCTTCTACTCTGACCAAAACGGTCTCTTTTCTGATCCAACGTGGGCAGACAGTTTGTTTTCTGGATTTCTCTTGTATGTTGATACAGATTACCTTGATGCTTTATCAGATGAAGATGAACTCTGAAGCAGATATCAATTGACATTCAAACTGGAGGCCCCACAAAGGATTTAATTCATCTGTGTGGGGAAAACAAAGTTGAAACAAAAAAAAAATCTGGAAATTCATTCTAGCTTTGATTGGAACAAAATCTGAGCTCATAAGGATGTTTCTAAAATTAAGGATGGATTTCTTAACAAACAGCAGGGATACCAAAATGAACTGTAATTAACATAAAACTACATCACTCCAAGACTGACTCTTCTCTAAAATTACATTTATAATACTATTTAAACAAATTTAAGATACTGTACATTGGATTTTATATAAAATGTATTAATTTGCAATTTAGAATGGCTATTTTGTATATTACATTAAAGTAAAATTGAACAATTCACTGCAGTATCATCTTTGGTCATTTTAAGACAGGCAATACATTAAAAAAGCGATGGGAGAAGAACAAAATAGGAATAACTGTTCCAGGATGCCACTGCAGAGGTCACAAAAACAGTCCCATCTGATATTCACACCAACAAATATCATTCATAGGTAACCAATCACACAGTAAGTACATGAGAATTTGTACTAGCTGGGGACTTCTCAATAGCAGCCATTAAAGTCTAGAACAAAGCTGTCAAACATACAAATAAATTAAAAACTGGAAAATCTGGAAACTTGGACGTAGTCAGTATTCAGTAGGTATTTTCAGTGTAATTCCAAGTGTCTTTGCTATTCTTTAAATGCTATCATTTATCTTTATGAGAAATGTGGGGAAAAAGTATAAACTTTTTGCTGGAGATAATTGTGGATGACCAAAAACAACAGGACAGTAATCACTAATCAGAGTCAATTATATGAAATGAAGTGAGTCACATCATTAAAGCAGAAGTTATATTTCAATATGGCCAAATGCAATGAAATAAATGTAGGTCACACACAAGATGAATAACTGCATTCAGCAGATCAGTAAACTTAGAAAAGGTACATGGGACCTCATGGATCATCATCGAAATAGGAGTACTAAAAGTAGGCTGTTGCTACCATCCTTTGGATGTATAATAAATGGAATTAAAAGTAGAGATGAATAGTGGTTATGTAGGAATCAATTACTTTGGTCAGTGGTTTCAAAAATGTGAAAGTTGACAAAAAATGTTTATGCTTCTATTCATGGGGCTTACACAAGACATGTAACAAGGTCAATTTACTTTTCTTGTCAATGAGGTTAAGAGGTGATTTAATCACCATCTGCACCCATCTGGAGATAAAATATCTGGTAGCACCTGGCACTTCCCTCTATCAGATAGGAGCACAGCAAGGTCCATTGGTGAGAAACCATAACAATCCCCAGTGGAAATGAGGAATCCATTTTACCAGGGGCAGCAACCAATCATTGTAAAAATATCTAGGAACAATCATGAGTTCTCCAGCATTCAACACCAGTCAAGACTGGCAATCTTCCAATGGGTCCTTTTGCTTTCCAGCAATTTAAAATCTTTTATTCATCCCAGATCTACAGAGACCTGCTATTTCTAACAGTTATTCAGATAATGTTAAATGTTGGTGGTCTGTGTAGCACAGTTCTGGAACCCACTTTAGCTATGACCAAGGCAGATGGAAATTTCTAGGTTTTTTCTGTGTACTTCATGGATTAAGAAAGTTACAATGGATTAAGAAAGTTACAAGCAGACCAACTGACACAAAGATGCTGCTGAGGTTGCAGAACCAGCAGGATGGTGATGTATGGAACATCAGCCTGTGCACTGTGTACCCTTGCCCCCTCTTCCTCCCACATCAGCATTCATGGCTGGGAGTGCACAACTGCTGCTTTATGCAGTGAACAGGTGCCAAGCCCTGACCACAAATCAAACTGGCAATGCTTGTACAACCATTATGACACTGAGAGATGTCTGATAGAAGACAATAGTACATTATTTTTCTAACTAGACACCTAATTTATTACTGTCACACAAGGGCTGCTTTCTGTGAAAAATATGGAAAAGAACACTTGGAGATTCGGTTTATCACCCTGCTTTACAATCATTTATGCATCTGCAAATTAAGGACAATATGAGTGCAAAATGCAGTCCAATCATAATTTACAGTTATGATTGATGGCAATGCCTCACAGCCATCAGTGCCTCTCTGAGGCACAAAGACCATCAATATTTCCCAGTGCTGCCTGCACGGAGTTCCACAGGACAGAACAAAGATCATATCTAGCCCATGACTACCAGGAAATGTAATTCAATAAATGCAGGACTGGACCCAGAATATGTACCATGCAGAAAAAGCAACTAAAATAAACGTTTAATTATATTATTACCTTATAAAATATGGAAATAGGTTTTTGACACTTGAATCAGTATAAAGATTGCTAGGAGTAACATATTAGTTTTATTAGAATTAGAAAATCTGATAAACCCAGCCTTAAGGAAAGAGTATGACTGATTTTCTCCAGACTCCACAGAAATGTATTATAATATATCTGGAAATTTTCAGACAAAACTATTTTTTCTCAATTAAACAGATAAAATATACAGTTTTATAGTGAAATATTGCTGGTTGCAATCCTAACTATAAGCAAAGTGCTCCCATGTAAAAATCTGTAAAAATGAGTCCAATATAAAAGAGGTATTTCAACCACACCCATGCTGAAAATGACACCATGGGAATAAGTAAACCAAGAGTTATTGCTTTCCTTTTCTTAACAATTTTAGATTTATGTTTGTATAATTATAGAAAAGTAACATTAATTTCCCAAAGTTTTCCCATTTGGATTCTACACTTTTCTGAACAGTTTGATATTTTGGCATGAAGAGTTAAAAATAAGTCATTCTGCTGGATTATTTCTATAGGTTTTGGCAAGAAGGATACTTCTACTACACATATGGACGACATATGTATACAAGTACCATGTGTCCCTGCCCTCATTAAGGGTCTCAAGACACTATCTTAAAGTAAATAATTGCAAAATAGTTGCTAGTGTATTATTTGAAAATATATCAATTTTGACGACCTGATAGTGCATTTGGGGTATTTATATGTATAAATTTGAATTTATATGGAAAATACCTTGGGCTGATGTCTTCCCACAATTTATTCCAGTACACAGGGAGGTCTGGTTGGTTTCAAAACATTGTAGGAGCAAAAGAGCAAAATTTCTTCATTATCAAATTTGAAATTAATCACTGATTTCTACACAATATATTGGTCATTCTGCACAATATATTGGTCATCCATAATGACATATAAAATTAGGCATCCAGAACAAATTTGTCACCTACACTCGGCCTACAGTCCCCAGAGAGCAATAAGTGTCACCAGGAGAAGATGCCAGGAGGAAGCATGTCTTTACTGCAGTACCAACTCTTGGGCTTCCTCATCAAGGCTGCAAGAACTCATAAAAACCTCAAACCATCAGGAAACCATCAAACAATATTAAGAACATCAGTATTCCTGAGATTCTTAAGTAAGAGTATATATATACTTACTTGGGATATGTGTATGTAAAGATAAATAAGCAAAAATAAAGTTATTTGAAAGAAAACAGTTCTCCACAGTCTTCTACTCTTTCAGACTTTCTTTATACTTGGTGGAATGTCATTAGGAAGAAGTTAGTCACATGTTCCACTGCTGAATATTTTTAACCTAGATAATTATTTAAACATTTATATAAATTTTCAAATTTTTACGAGTATGTCACACAGAATAAATACTTTCACTTTTTTGACTACTAGTATTCATGTTCATATGGTTAGGCTGCTATACAATTTCTTCAGGAGCAATAGGTCCTCAATGTTTTACAATGCTGAGACAATATAGAGGAAATAATTACCGATGGACAGTAATGTTCTCAGTGCTGAGAACATTATCTACATTCTTCAAATCTTTTTAAATCTACCTAACACCATTTAGGTATTATTAGGATAAGTAAAAAATGTACAAAACTGGAAGCAATTTATTTCATTTCCTACCAAGTATGTTACATTGGTTGTTGCAGTTCATTTAATACTCTATTTACCTTCCACACTCACCCACTAGGTTCTGTTCATATTCATACACCAAGATATTTGCTGAATAAATTAGTTTTCATTGATTGGTTTATTTATTGATTTATTTACCCATTGGCAGGTAATTAATACTCAGAATAATTATACTACTGCTGTACTAAGCAGCTTGGTCAGCAGGAACTTCAGCTGTGTGTGGAAATGGGGCTTGCTTTGGATATGTCATTCAGTAGCTGATGAGTCCCATCCAAGACATAATACATGAAAGTAAAGAGGAAAAAATAGAGTTGAGAAAGCAATATACCACTGTCTTTACCAATGAGTAATGCTTTCAAGAAGCAAATTAGTCCTTTCAGCATAAACTACCTAGACTTCAGCTCAGAGAGCATTTAGGGGTCTTATACATTTTTCTGTAATTCCTTAGGTCAACACTCCCAACAGAGATTATATCAGCATTTCTGAATTTCAGAGCATAATTCTTCCTCACATCCACAGGAAGAAATTTCAAAGTACTGTCACAAAATCCTTGGTCACTGATACCTGGTTTTGTCCTAGCTGCATACATCAGATCAATTAATGACACTTACTACCTAAAGGAAAAGAAAAATTAATTAGAGATATTATACACGTATCTTTTAATAGCAAATGTTCACAAAGAGAAAATGTCTTAGATTATTTGGCTTATATTCCTCAATTTTGAGTATAATTCTGGTATAATTTTGGCAGCTACCTGCTGGAAGAGGTAGAGATTTTTCCTCCGTGCAGATTGCTCATGCAGCAGCTAGTATTAGTGCAAAATTTCTCTTATCTGACTTTAATTTCTAAAAGTTTGAATAACACCAGGTTAAATTATTTGTTGGCTCTCATGTTACCAGTGCAAAGAAATAGGTGGGGTAAATCTCTGTTTGGGTGACCCTGTATTAGAGACTTCTATTAAGAAAGAAGGAATCAGGAGGTACCCATGTATTCACCTGCATGTAAGTTACTAACTTAGGGTAGCCTCTAACTTGAGATGGCAACAGTTAAATAAGATGTCTGCTCTTCAAGAACAATCTGCTAAATGGAAAAAGTGGCATAATATAATTTGGCAATTTATATGTCTCAAAATTAGAAAGAAGATGTGGATTGATGAGAAGTACCCTGATAATGATGTACCTCTTGGCAGAACTACCATGAAGTATTGCTCAGGTTCCTCCTGGGACAACTTTAACTGAAGTAACCTGGCTGTCTCCAGAAAATTTTGCAATATATTAGGATGAGCTAGCCATCCTCTCATGCCTCCAAATTCAATACACATAAGTATATAAAAAATATTGACATTTTAAAGGATACTTAAGTGAATCCTGGAGTGATTCTGCTTATGCCAAAGTAAAAAAATAATAAATTTGCTCCTTTTCAGCTTTAAAGAGTCTGTCTTAAATCCTAAGTCAATAAAAAATATAAGGCGGAATTTGTAAAATCATCTCTGTGGTAGAATAACCTTGTTTATGACATCTTAACAAAGGGACAAAAATACTGAATTCTTAAAAAACACAAATGAACCATGGTTCTCAGTGGGCTCTTAAGTGATTTTTTGCAAGAAAAATGTGTGATTTTTTAGAAATTAGTGAGTTGCATGAAGGAAATGTACCAGCAGTGATTTTTATTTCACTACTTCTAATGAAGCGTTATCTCTGGGATCAGAAGAAAGTGAAGAGGACTTAAAACTTTTGAGCTGAACAACAATCGCTTTCATCATCTGAAAACTTTCCTACCACTGATGTTGATTTCCCTTCCATGCTCCACCTGCCTTCATGCACATTTTGTCAGACGTTCTGATGTGTGAACACAGACTTCTAAACTGCATGTGACAAATTACAAGAAATGTTGAGATTTCTGTCATGTTGGAGTAAGGTGTTGTAAGTAAGTAAGAGTAAAAATAATTAAGATGAGCAGAGTTTGTTCTTTCTTGTTTGTAACCTCCCTAAAACTGGGATCACTGTAGGGTTGCACACAATACCTAAATTCCTGCTCTAAGAACACAGCAACATGTACTCTTATTCTATAGATGCTGTATGTGGCTGGTGACACTTGCTGTTTCCCTTCTGTTGTTTTTTACAAATTTTGACTTTGATTCTAGGCAGGCAATAAGAGATGTGTATGGCAAAGCAAACGTTAGATTACCCTCAAAGCCTGAGAAATAACTCCATGGCTCATTGTCCCCTGTTGAGTTTTAAAATGTTTGAACTCTGAACTCTTGAACTTATGATGCCACTGCCCTCTCTGGAGAATCTTGCACTGTGGGCACTCCAAGCTGCCATCTACTGTGCCTGTTCTAAAAGCCAAAACAGCAACTAATGGCCAAGTGTGACATGTCACACCTAACACAGCAGAGCAGCTCACAGCACCTCAGTGCAGCACTAAGTCTGCTGCCCAGTGTGATCAATGGCATCAGGCTGGCCATTTTTCATAAAGCTGACCAAGATAAATGACTTGTTCTCCACCCTAGGAAACACATGTGGTTCAGATTGGGTATGTCTCCTGTGAGCAGAGTCACTGTACTGACATGTGTTTTTAAGCAGCATTCCATCCTGTTAAGCAAAGGACTGACTACTCCTTTAGGGTCCCATACTAATGTTCTTCAGATAAATGCTGCTCATATTTGTCCACTACTTAAGCTGTTTGTACAACTGTTTCTGATACTGGAGTATATTCCTGGGACACAGACTTATTAGCAAAACAAGATCTTGAACCTGAGTTCTTGCCAAAATTTTGTATGAAGTTTCACCCACTGGATCATTTCCACAGTCCCACATGCAGTGATTCTTAGCAGATAAAAGAGATGTGTGCTGTGCATGTTGCCCTAAGAAACCTGTCCCCCTACTACATATCTTTCCCTTTTCTGAAAGCTTTTCTCATATCAGATGTTTCTAGCTATGACAGCTCCTCTTTTTACAAATAAAAATGCATACTCCTAATGTTTTTTAACTACTATGTTTACTTCTTCCCATGGTTTCCTTCTTAGTATAGTATTCAGAAAGGAGAAGCTATTTATCCATCTCTTTTCATGTGATTCCAGCTACTAAAATTTCACAGTAATAGACCTTCAGATGTCATAGGGACTGTTTATATACAGACAATTATAAACAGGTCTAGTAACTCCATTTAGTAGTCTCAATTTTGTTTACTCTGATCATACTAGAGATATTAATACACATGTTAAAATAAGAAATTATTTTATTAATAATCCAGTGCAGCAGAAAATACTCTCCTCCAGACTTGACAGGAAAGCTACAAAAATTGTAGCTACAAAAATTAGGGATGGTATATAAGACAATCCACATTTTTACAAAGCATGTCACAGTGCTGACATTTCTGCCATTCCTAGTATCAATATATGCTGGTTGTGAGCATTTAACAAGCAGATAAACCATCTCTCCTCTGTTTCTCCAACAAGGGCTTCAAGACTGTGATTCCCTTTAAGCAGGCTCTAGAACAACTACTATCATAGACTTCATATCCTTTTTTTTTTCTGCTACAGGATTATTAAAGCATATTGATAACTCTAGAAAGTTATGATTTGTCTTCTTACTCTGAGAATTTACTAATAAATTTTTTAATCCTGGAGTGGCAAAAAGCCTGTTAGCCAATAACAGCTTCTGAGAGACGATATCCTTTTAACTCTGCCATGTTTCCTGTAATTTTTCCCCCAAATGACAAGCTAAGAAGTTTGCTGAGGCTGATGCTGATTTGTAAAGGTTCCCTGTAAAGAATAATGGCATCTCCAGTAGTTACTCCAAGTACTTTAATACACTGGAACAAAGAGAGCACTAGGAAAACAACTGGCTACAAACCATCAACTTCAAGGATTTATCCTTAATGAACTTTCCTGGGATTTTTTTTTCAGAGTGAAAATAAGGGTTTCTAAACTAACCTAAAAAATATTTACTTGCTGGAATGCTGTCACATAGTCTGAATCAGAGATTTGACACCTCTCTGTAGTCAACAGCGTGAACCAGTCTCTTCCATAAATGATTGGTATTTAGGAATCACTGCTCTGGTTCACACAAGTCCCAAGAAGGTCTGTGCCACTCTTGCACTTATTTTAGAAGCAGTACACAGAAATGAAGGCAGATAATTTAACAAAGTTAGATGCTTAAAGTAAGATTGAGTGACTATTTTATTTTATTTCAGCTTGAAATAACCATCCTTGACCGTGTAAAAATATACTGTGGATATTTGCTTTTTAAAATCACTGCAGTAACTGAAAAGGTCAGTTGGAGCTGCATCCTCTCCATATTTTTTTATGATTTTCCTTTTACCATAGATGAAATTGTTTACAAAAAGAAGTTTGCCAGAAGTATTTTAGTGGTTTAAGCAGGAAATCTGACTCTCTCTCTTTAAAAGCACAGCTGGGGCATTGCTTTTAGGGGGAGTGTGGTGTTTGGCTCTTGTGTGTGATCCAAGAGCTGCTGTACAAGAAAACCCAGGTAGGAAGCAAACATTTTCCTTAAGCTCTGTTTCAGTGTCACTGCATTTAGTGTACTTTCATGAATGAGACAGATTTAAGTAACACAAAATCCTCAAAATTGTTTTCTAGGTACTTTTGATGCAATAATTTTTTTAAAGAGCAGTGTGAGAAACCTGTGTTACTGTTGTTAGTTTTCAGTGCTAGGGAACCACCTCTGAGCTACTGGAGAGCTTTATAGTTCTTGCATCCAGTTGTTTATTACATTTTAAAGTGTCTGTTATAGTACTTAACTTCAAGAAATGCTACCAAATTGTTAAAGAAAGCTGCCATAAAGCAGCTCTTCAACGTTGTCAGTGTTCTACATTTACATGTGCCTTTAGGAAAGACTCTTTAAATTTGATACATAAAGCTTGATATGAAAAAGAGATTTATGTGCCAAGTGATAAAAAGGCTGCTGCTCCTTGCAGTGCTGTACTTTTTGTGCCGTGAAGAGGGTGTTTAATGAACCTCGCCAGCAGCAAGGAAATGTGGCCATTTTTAGATACATAACCCTTAGCCTGGTGAGAGACACTGAGGGAAGTGGTGCTGAGGCAAATGCACAGCTGGTTTGGGAGGGAGTTACATTTGTCTGGGAAAGCCACTTGCTTAGGGTGAGTTCAGCTCCCTGTGCTAGATGAGATATATTAGGAACTCTGATAATACTTGAGGACAGCAGCTGCTGAAGCTGAGCCTCAGGCAGGAGATAACTTCTCCTTTTTCATTTGGTCCCTCCTAAGAGATAAGGAGGGATATGAAGATCACTCTGCATCTTCTAGGCTGGGCTGGAAGCACTTTCTGAAACAAGTATGTGTGAGCCTGTACACACCCAGTACAAAGAAGTGACAAGGAGACCACAGGTGACCTGTGTCAGCCTCACTTAGCCCTCTTGCCAAAGAACATTTAGCCAGGTACACAAAAAGGCCCCACATTTCACTCCCACAAGTTGTTTCATGGGTATTTTCATATCCAGAATAAACGATGCTGTTGTGATTTACTCCATCTGTCAGCACAGCACAGCGGCCCTTGGGTTTTGCAGGGGTGCAGCCAGGCTGGCACAAGCTTTGTGCCAGGAACAAGTTACTGCCATGGATGGTTTTCCATCTGGGAAAGGCAAAGCAGGACAGGATCCTGCAGGAAGGGCAGCAACAAACTGAGTTGTGTAGATATAAATGTAAAACTTCCCCCAATGCTTGTAACCAAATACAGCTACTTTGTAGTGCAAACAAAACCAAAGTAATTTGGTGGGTAGAAGTGATTTCAGTCCAACGCTGAAAGCTGAGAGAAACGGGATTGAACACATCCCTGTGATCTGAATATCTGAATATCGCAGTGGGCTTTATGGATCAAAGATGGGTTGTTTATGTAGAAAAAAAAAAGTGTTCATACAGCAGATACTGGCCCACATTATTCATTATTATATGGAATTATATGTAATTCTCTATTATATAGAAATGGATACATATATTTTTAATCATTCCTTTATTAAAAAATAAACCTGTATGTTAAATAGTGTAATTTAAGTGGCTGGGGGGAAAACATCAGGTGGAATGTCTCTCGTGATCATTAGGCACATATTAAAGCTCATCTGTTATGAGTAACTCCTGTGTTGCTTGTGACAGTCAGGAGTCAGCCACTGCCCAGGTGAACTGCAGTGAAGAATCCCTGTGAATCATGGAGGTTAGTGTCCAGTTCATAGCAACAAATACGTTATGTGATCATTTTTCACTGAGGATAATAGGAATCTTTTATATATATAGCTGTGAAAAGTGAAATAAGTAAGCCAAGACTTTCTTTTAAGCTATTCCCACCTCTCAGTACCATTCTAGTTCTTTCAGATCTGCACCATTAATTTCTGTGCAAATACACTGCAACTCTTAAATACCACTGCTGGAACTAGGCACCCTTAATGTGTTCTGGATTTGTGGGGGTTTTTTTGTGGTTTTTTTTTGGGGGGGGGGTTGTTGTTGTTGTTGTTGTTTTTGTTTTGTTTTAATTCTATTTCGTATTGATCCACACTTAGTTTAAATTACCTTCAAATTATTGGTTAAATATATTTAGCCGTGCGTAGGTTTGCAAAACCACGAAGTTACTTTGTTTTCTCACACGCAGAGCAGCTTTTGAGGTAATCACGTTTAAACGGTAAAATGTCAGCAGGGGAAAAGAAAGCCCAAACCCCTATGCTGTGAGGAGATTATTGTAAAGATAAAGCAGATATATATAAAATATATCGGTGTGTAGCCCGGTGTCTGTCTCCCTGTCTGTCTGTCCCTCAGTCTGTCTGTCCCGGCCGGGGCCCTGCCGCGCGCTCCCGGCCCCGCGCACGCGCAGCCCCGCGCAGGCGCGCTCGCTCTGCCCCGCTCCGGGCCGGGTCCGCTCC
>NW_024359832.1:14001513-14089323 GCF_014805655.1 Passer montanus | reverse complement strand
CGGGTCCCGCTCCGCGCCGGGCCGGGCCGCGCTGCCGCCGCCATCGCCTTTTCCTCCCCGCTGCCGCCGCCGGAGGCTGCGGGTCCCGGCGGGCCGCGGGCGGAGCGCAGCAGCGCCATGGCAGCAC
This sequence comes from Passer montanus, assembly GCF_014805655.1. Taxonomy (NCBI): domain Eukaryota; kingdom Metazoa; phylum Chordata; class Aves; order Passeriformes; family Passeridae; genus Passer; species Passer montanus. The sequence continues at coordinate 14,089,196 of NW_024359832.1, read as the reverse complement.
GGCCCAGCGACGCCCCCGAGCCGGTGCGCGGTGAGTGACTCCCAGCGGCGGGGCGCGGCTCCGGCTGCCGGCCCCTCGCTGTGGAGCCCCCGCGCTGCTCTCGGGCCGCGGCTCCGCTCCGAGGCTCCCCCCGGCCGCACACGGCAGCGCTGCTGCGGTCTGCTCCTCGCAGGGCTGGGCGGGGGACTGTGCTTGTCACCGCCGGGCCAGCTCGGGCTTCGAGCGGACGGGCAGGCTGCACTCAAACGACGTGCTCCTGTCGCGTTCAAATATGGTTAGGTTATAAAAAGCCCTTGCGGTTTTTACATACGTTTATGTAGATGTGCGGTATTTATGTAATTGGACGTGAACTGGCCAGTCAGCCTTGTCTCCATCCTTGGGAAGGTGATGGAGCAGATCATTCCAGAGGTCATCACCAAGCGTGTAGAAGAGAAGGAGATCATTTGGAGTAATCAGCATGGCTCTGCCATGGGAAAATCAATCTGATAGCTGCCTGTCATGGCATGGCAGGATGGATCAGCAGGAGCCTTGGTGGATGACAAACTGTCCATGAGCCAGCAGTGCTCTTGTGCCAGGAGGGCCAGTGGTATCCTGGGGTGCATCAGGAATAGTGTGGCCAGCAGGTCCAGGGGGTGACCTTCTCCCTCTACTCAGCCCTAGTGAAGCCACTTCTGGAGTTCCATGTCCAGCTGTGGGCTCCTCTGTACTAGGAAAGACATGGAGCTACTGGAGAAGGTCCAGTGGAGGGCCATGAAGATGCTGAGGGGTCTGGCCTATTTCTCTCACACAAAGAGACTCTGGGAGCTGTGCCTGTTTAGTCTGGAGAGGACCGAGAAGGGATCTCATTAGTGCAGGTGCCCGGAGGATGGTGCCAGGCTTTACAGTGGTGCCTAGCGACAGGACACAGAGCCGTGGTCATAAACTGAAAAGTTTCACTTCAACATGAGAAGGAATTTTTTTACATAGAGGGTGGCAGAGCACTGGAGAATGCTGCCTAAGGAGGTCGTGGAGTCTCCCATTCTGGAGATATTCAAAACCCACCAGGACACATTCCTGTGTAAGCTGCTCTAGGTGACTGCCTTGCCATGGGGGTTGGACTGGATGATCTCCAGAGGTGCCTTCCAGTCCTAATGGTACTGTAAACCTCATAATTTGTGCTTGAAGTGTTTCTCATGGGTATGAAGATGTCTGGATTTATTGGCAGGTATTTTAATGTCACACATTAAATACTCCTACAACATAAGAGAGTGTAAGAGAGTGATATGGTGGTGGGAAACTGCTAGAACTGGGTGTCTAATCTTTCTGCACAGGTTTATGGTTTACCTAAACAGAATGCATAAAAGGTCTGATTAAGAGCAGAATATTAAAAATCAGTAGAATAAAAATGTAGTGAAGTCTAAATATGCTTGTTTTTTCATCAATGTCAAGTTTTACCAAAATAAAATGTCCTTAAACACATTTTACTGTCCTTAAACACATTTTAACAAAATATGGTAAAGACAATTTTTTTAAAGACATTTACAATTTAAGGGTGTTTCCAGCTCTTCAGTGTCTGCCTACATTTCTTTTGTAAGTTTTTTTCAGTCTCACTGTACCAGCTTGTGCTAGGAAGTGCTATGCTGTTGACAGATAGAGTCCAAACAATTTTCAGAGTTGATTGCATGGCGAAATGGAGGCACCCTCTAGTGATGGTTATTTTCTTTTACAGAAGCTTATTTTCCAAGAATAAACAATAGCTCAGCAGTACTCTTCAGAAAAAAAACTAGTCGCTAGTTTCCATATGTGATAAATGTTTTGTTTTCCTAAGTATTTTGCTCTGTTACTTCTGCTTCCAAAATACCTGTGATTTTGCAAGCTTCCTATGATCAAGTGAAAAGTACAGCATGTGATATTCTGGATAGACTGTGGCATTGGTTTACTTAATTGCAGTATAATTTGTCCATCTATTTGGTTGGATTTTTTGAAGTTGCATCTCACATTTTGAGAGAGACTACACCTTGAGCTGAAGCCTTCATGTATCTATTCAAAACTTATTTCAATTCACCTCTCCTCTCGAGGATTCAGTTTCACAGATTTATAAATAAATGTCCATGTTTTACATGTTATAGTTTTGAATATGCTGACAACTGCTGTTAGCTATTGTGTTGCCCAGTTATCAAGTGAGAGTAGATTTGAGTTTCTCATTCCTTTGTTAGAGTGATGATCTGTGTATGAATTTCTGATTATCATCTTCTTGCCAAGTGATAGCTGACAATTTAAAAATAAAACAATAATTTCCCCTTGCAGTTTTCCAGGTGTCATTGAAAAGTTCTACATTGTCTGTTTTCTCCACTATCTGGTTTTGCCTTTATTTTAGTGCCTGTGATAATACATCACTTCTATTCTGAGGCCTTTTTAGTTTGTCATAGTTGTCACCATATTCTGTTAAATTTGTGGTGTTAAAAGTATATACACCCCCACACTGCTTTTTTCAGGAAAAGAGAACTATATTTTAAAACAAGTGGGAAGTAGATAATTTTTCTGGAATCATCAATTTGTCACGTCCATCAAATAGGTGGTTTATTTTCTTCTAGCATGGAATGATTATTATTCTTGGCCCACCATGGCAAGCTTTTCTTTAAACATGTCCGTCAGCTACTTCTTCACTTAATATTCAACATGATTTCTGTATTAGTCTTTCAAACATCCAATCAGTCTCTACTGTTTTTTAATGCAATCTGTTTGCAGAAATTCAGTATTTTACTCTAATCCAATTATATGTGTGCTTAATGCCTTTATATCTTTCTTAAATGGAATGACATGGCTGTATGTCAGTCCACTAGTTAGACTAGTAAATTTCAAAAGAAGAATTGCTTTAAATAAAAAGCCTTTGTCTGGTAGTTATTGCCTTGTGAAGCCAGCACAACTGCAGAGTTGCTGTAAATTTTTCTTCATTGTTGGGTTTGTGTCTTACTATGCATTTATGCAGTTGTATCCATGAAAAATGCAGCAGTTTTTCTAGGATCTGTTCTGGAAGTTGCCATCCCCTGTTTTCATTCAGGTAACTGATTCTTGGTCACAACATTGACATCTGTCTTGTACCTGGTTTCTGCATCCTTTGAGACACTCCCAGAAGTTCTGAGTGCAGAGTCAGTGCAGAGAGCTTTGAAGCCACTCTGACATCCAATGGCTTTGGCCCCCTCTGAGTGCAGATGAAATCAAGGGAAAACGCTAGATGGCATTTTCAGGTTCTCAGGTTTAATTCCAGTTTGACTATCCAGCAAACTTGTTAGATCTGCCTGACATAAAATACAGAGCCACTGTAGGAGCCAAAACATGGTGTGGATTTTTTTCAGCCTTCTGATGGTGATCCTGCAAAGTAATGTGTTCAGGGATATCAGTTTTACTTTCTTCACTTCAAAGATATATTTTGAAGTTGAGCACAACTTGGTTGGCTGTAGAGCCCGCTGTTCACATAAACAGAGCAAAAGTGTATGTCCAGAGAAATAAAGTAACTAAACCAGTTTTTAATGTGGTTAAAATTTTTAATGTGGTAATTTTTTTCAATGACAGTATCTCACAGTATTTGATGCAACAACCAAAGCCTTAAAATGGTTTTCATTATGTATAGAAAAGATAATGACCCTGTTGTCTCAAGGAACAGGTGAATTGTAAAGAATTCTGCATACAGAGCATAAGTTCTGATGCTTTATGAGGTGCTTGAAGTAGCAGCAGATTTTTTCTGCCCTAATTTTGTATGTTTACACTGTTCATCTAGCTTGTCTGGAAATGTTTACAGACAATTGTAAAGGATTTCAGATCATCTAATCTGTTGCTTTCTAGTTTGCATGTATCAGAATGGAATTGAAATGACACATTTGTTGCAATGAAATAGAATATGTTTTGCATGCTAACTGAACAGAATTAAATGGTAGAAAAAATTCACATGAGGAAAATCTAAAGGTAACTCTAGATCAGCTTCTTCCTTGAAATATTTTTTTCTAAGTCTTGATACTTGGGTTTGGTGGGGTTTTTAGGTTGATTGAGTTTCTTTGAGGGTTGAAGTTTATCTGTTTATTTTTGTTTTTTAACTTAAAAACTTGCGCTGGTGAAGGTTCCATAACTGTTTAAGGGACTCAGTTCCAGTGCTAGAATAAAAAGTTATATTTTTTTCCAGTGTGTACCCACCTTTCGTACTACAATTAAAGTTCATAATTTCCATCTCCAGCAGACAGAGCCTTTTTTTTGTGTGCTGCAATCTTTCATGAGCCTGAAGTTTCAGAAATTGCTAGTTTTTTCTCAATTCCAAAAACTTTCAAAGGCCATATTTGAGAAAATGTGACTTCCTGAGAATTCTTGCTTGTGTTTTCTGTACACAGATAAACACTATTGCACCATTCAAATGATTAATAAATCTTTTAAAGGTGTTAGAAAATTTGTGCAAAAAAGGGGGTTAGCCCTTTGTTCATTCTTTTGAAAGTTTCCAAATGCAATGAAATTTTCTTTTCTACAAATACAGGCAGTAAATTGTATAATTTGGAAATACTAGAATTCTCCCAAATCTCTTGGTGATTCTGAGTAGAATCTGTGGTGGTGAGGTTTATCTTAATGTATTTTTCTTTTCTGAATGTTAGTGGACTAAAAGTTGCTTAAGCATTTCTCACAGTGGTTCATAGTATATAATGAAAGATAGATCTGTAGTAGTTTCAAGACATTTAAATTATACTTTGTAAAGACTGGATTCCAAAAAAATGTTTCATTCATTCATATTTTCTCATCCAAATTCTTTCTGTTGGAATGTGGGACTCCAGTATAAATAGTTTTATTTTCCATAATTTCTTTCAGAAAATACTTAATTTAAACACCTTACCGTATTTTCTCTGTTTCAGAGTTGCCACCTGTTCCTTCTACATCAAGAACAAGCTTTGCAGAGCTTTCTGTTAGACAGCGAATGAGAGAGAAACTGAAAGCAGCAAGGGTGAGAATCCTTCAGAAATCCTGTTTGGTTGACCTCAGTCTTATAAGGAACACCCACTTCATTTTACTTGCCTTATGCTATGTATATCTGAGTTGGGATATTTGCTTTTTTATTTCTGAAGCTGAAAGAGTACTCAGTTCATCAGTACAGTTACATTCTGTATTGCTGTTTTCTAAAGTCTATATTTAATTTGTTGATAGTAACTTAAAAGGTATCATTGTTTTGTAATTCAGATGATACAATAATTACAAGTTCCTTCTGTGTTGTCAAAAATTTTCTTACACTATTTTGAAAGCAGTGAATTTCTTTGAGTGCTTGCTGTACAATTTAATAAGATGCATTAATATATGGATCTGGAAAACCACTTAAGCTGATTTTATAATTAGAGATTCTGTCCCTAATACAAATACAAGTAAGTGTTGAGTTCCTGGGAATAATTGTAGATTTGATCTATTTCTATTACAGCTAAACATTTTTTTCATTTGTTTGCTTAGACAAAAGCTGAAATTTCTTTATCACAAGAAGACCCCAGTCCACAACCAAGGCGCTTAAAAGGCATCAGAGAAAAAAAAACAGGAGTCAGATTGGATAAAACGGTAAAAATGTGCATTCTATCTTGCTATTCTTATCAAAAGAAAGTGAGTGTGAAACATGTAAAAAATCAAAGTCTGCACACTCTTGAAGATCAGTTTCATTTAACAAAATTATGCTGCTGTTTGAATTAGTAAGCAGAAGGGAACCATTCTGATTATTGTTTTTGTTGTATGTATTTAACAGTAATAAGTTGCTTACATTGTAGTATGGACATCATGGGAAAATTCTGTCATTTAGAGGTTCATGACTTCTGTTGCTTAAGATGCCTTGAAGTATTTGAAATTTACTATAACAGGAGCTTTATATAAATAAAACTCCCACTGTAATAGAGCTTTATATAAATTTGAACAGTGCAATTGCTAAATGCTGGGTATTAACTTTGTCATTGTATTTTGTTGTATTTCCTTGTTACCATTTTATATTGATGTTTTTTTTTTGTATAAGCATTTTTTTAAATGAAATTAATTTTGTATTTAAAAAAACCAACAGAAGCTCTGCCTGTGCAGAATTACCACTCATATTCTTCAGAATTCACAGAAAGATTGTGTGCCTGTAGAAAATGTGTTCCAAAGAATGTGTTATTCCCAGGAAATAACAGCATATAGCAGTAACACCTTTATATGGAATTCCAAACAATATGATTTAGCCTGGCTAAATCACTTGTCTAGGGGAGAATTGCCATTTCATGTATGTTGTGGGAAGACTCTTGGCAATGTTATCTTATAATAAGTAATTATGACAGCTTTCAGTTAAGTAGTGCTGTTTTAATATATTTGTATTAGGAAAATGCAGAAGTGATATTCTTTAATTATAGTTGTTGTTTGAAAGAATAAAATAAATAATCAAGTGTGTATTTCAGCACTCAAGCAACGACCACACGTGTTTTAAACAATACCAGAGAGGTTTTTCCTGAGTGCAGCAGGGGTTGTCTGAGAAGTGCCCTGATTCCCTTACCTGGGCTGCAGTCCCTGGCAGCAGCTCCCCTGGCATTGCTGCCCTGCTGGGGCTGTGTGCCCAAGGGCAAGGCTTCCATTGCTGCCTCCCTGCTCTCCCTTTGGACATCAGCATGTGATTGTTCAGGAGTGCAGAAACAATGATCCCATCAGCAGTGAGGACAGCTACTGTCATTTATGCAGTGAACCATTTCTTCATACTCTACAGTCTATTTTTGACCCAAAGGAATTAAGTAATAGTAAGATGTACCCTTGTAAAATAAATATGGAATCCATTTGTTAGCACAGTGGTGATGGTTTTTTTGTTGGGTTTTTTTTTCTGTAAAAATGCAATACCCAATAAATGTAGTCAATTGTTTGTATTTTTTATGGTTCACTGAATGTATGCTAAAACTTATGTATATGTTTTTATGCAGTCTGATGATGATAATTTCAGGGAGATGCCAGAGGGTGAATCACACTTACCATCAAAAGTAAAGTTTCGTGATTCTGTAAAAAAGCTTAAGCAAAAGTCAACAGTAAGTACCAATTCCTCCATTTCAATAATGAATATTAATTTAATTTAGCATTTATATGGCTTCACAATTCTGTTTGAAGAAGGAGACAGAATTCAGTCTTAAGCAGTGGAGAAGGTTTTATTTAATTTAAAAATTCACAAGCAGTATATGCCAATAATTGATATATATAAAAGGAACCGTCATCAAATGTAAGAATGGTTTTGGGTCATTTGATTAAAAAACCCAAAAAGCTCTAGTAAATCCATCTGGGCACTACTGGAGTTTCCAGGAAAAATGTGTCTTCTGTTTCAATCCTTTTTATTGAATGCCACCAGTTGGCAGTTAAAGCATTTTACCAACTAGTATATTGATATTTATTAGCCACAAAGTAATAATATTAATTCTTTTCTTAGGGGATTCTTCCTAATGCTAAAGGGTCTGGGATCCTTTAGAGGCAAAAGGCCATTAGAAATTTCTCTTCATATAATTTACCTGGGTATCTGCAGTGTGGCCAGAACTTAAACTTTGGTGTTCTGATTCACAAATGGTTTATATTTAAAACAGTAAGAATGTTGAAATTCTTATTGTTTTAAATATAAAAACTTTTAAATATATTTAATATTGTTTCAAATTAATATTGTTTTTAATTTTAATTAAATTTAATATTCTTTTAAATATAAAAACTTTTTTAAACAAAACTTTGCAAGAAATATTGAATGAATATATAGAAATAGGGAAAGTTTCATGAATTGTTTACAAATTTCAGTTAACTTCAGTATTTGAATGAGTTATGTTTGAGATACAATAACAATTACCTTGTTATAAATGTTTGTATATGCTGCTATTTCATATTATTAATAGGAACATTTATTCAATTTATTCACTTGCTCTAATTTTCTTAAAATACCATCATGCAGTATCTTTGTCTTCTTTTTTTAGTTCCAGAGTGATTTTCCTTCTGAGGAAGAAGCATACAATTTCTTTACCTTCAATTTTGATGCTGTACCAGAGAAAATGAAAGCTGGAGCCAGGAAAAAGAATGGATTAAGTGAAGAAGAAGAGGTGGAGGAGGAATGTGTCGAAACTCATGAAGATGAACAAGAGGAGGATGAAATGGTGAGAACTATAGGATAAATGTTAATATTTTTTATTCAGACTTCTGTTAATTTTATTAGTCTACATAAAACAGCACCTTTGCTTTCCTTAAAAATTTTCAAAGTGTACTTTCTCAAGAAACTTTCTTAAGAAACAGACAAACTAACAGAGATGTTTGCACTTAAACTATAGGATGACGACGTACGCCTAGTGAAAGATGATGATTTATTCATAGGGCAGACAGATGAAGACCTTGTAGTAGTGAAACCTGTTGATTGTGAAAACTACACTGAGCAAGTGAAAAGGGAAAAAGAATTTCTCTTCATTCCCAGCATGTTAGCAGGTATGAAGATTGTGCTTATCCATCTAGTTCCTGGATTTTTGCATAGCATGGCACCCTGTGATCTGCTGAGTAAATCTTGTGTTGACTACCTCTGGCAGCAGAGAGAGATGTTTAATTGCAGCTCTCTGACACTGCTCATCCAGTTGAGTCTGAAAAAGGCTGACAGATGGATTAGCTGGAGGCATGCACACCTCAGCAGGTCATCACCTGCTGCACTGGCAAGTGTACTCAGGGCACCTCAGTTGGTTGGGGGTAATTTCCTCACTGCTGTCTGTAGGAAGTGCAAGGTGCTAACCCCTCTTCTGCTGTTATTTAATGTATACAGCATAGATCATATCTTTGACTTTTTTGCTTTATTCCCACAGAAATTCAAAGTCCTAAAAAATGGCTTTATAGTATCATTTGCTATTTGATATTTGAACTGGAAGAAATAGAAACAAGTCTCCCAGTCTATACTGGAATGGTACCAGTACAGCTTGCAGTGCAATGTCGTAATATTTGACATTGTATGCCTCTGTTTTTTCATGTCTTGTAATTTAGTTCTGACTACTTCCTGTGTGATCCAATGTGTTCTGATTTAAGGGAAAACTTTTGTTGTAACCCTCAGTACAATCCTTCCCTGTTTTGAGGTTGCTTCTTGAAAAGTGCTGAATCCATACACACAATGAAACAGCCTTGCAGGCAGGTCTTCAGAACGAATTCCACCTGCTGTCATTTGGCTAACATAACTCTTTTATGCATGTTTTATATTTTGTATGAGACTAACTTAAGCAAAGTATTTATTAACTGAAGGTCTGACTAGTCTGAAAGTTTCATTTTCCATTGGAAAGGCTTAGAAATGCTTCTCTAGTCAGTTGCTGCTCAAGGTTTTTTACACTGTTCTGCAAGCAACCATTAACACTAAAGTACACTAAGTAACTTGAAGTATTTTTTGTAAAGAAATTTTTAGTTATTGGTTTGTTAGAATTGTGACATTTGATGGTACTAATATGAGAGATCTGTCTTGATTAAGATAAGGACCTGTTTCAATTCTATATTTATTTCTTTTTTTCCTATTAGTAAAATACTTCTGACAGCATACTTAATATACAGTGCCGATCATTTCAAGAATTAACAAACTAAAACTACAGTTACAAGATATTTTACATTATTTTCTTCTTAATGTCTCATTAGTGCCTGCTTCTGAGAAGATGCCTAGAAATGTGCAGCCCAGGTACCTTGAGGATGAAGGTCTTTACACTGGAGAAAGGCCCATTGTATCACAGTCTAATCAAAATATTTTAGAAAACAGAATACTCAGACAGGACCAAGTAAGTCACTGCTACCATTTTAGTTGTAACTTTTATCGCTATTTTATTTATCTTTATAAGTATCTTATTTTTGTTATAGTTAAGTAAGTGGATGGTCATGCTGATATGGAGCTTTCATCTTCAAAATGTTTAGCAGCATCAGATGTTGGGAAATACATATTTTTGTAGGAGTCTGTTTTTAGTGTAACCCCACTGTCAGAACATCAGACTGGGTCTTACAAAACTGTTGTCTTTTCTTGGCTCTGCTTGTAGCCTGCTGGGGAACAGATCACTGATCAGGCTGTAAGGCTGATTAAATATTGGTATATATTATCAGGGAGGTTTTAGATTCCTTTCAGATTTTTAAGTATGTCTTGAAGACTTGGAATAGACTTGGGAAAGTAGCTTGGATATATTTTGTCCACCTATATTATCATCCTATACATGGTAAGATTCAGTATAGACTTAAACTCCTGAGCAGTAGCTGCCCTTTATATTTTCTTTTGTGATTCTGTGTATTCTTCATGTGCTTTTGCTAATCAGATTGGGAACATTTGGATCTAAAATTTTTGAATGGGCAGTTGGAACCCAGTTCGTTTTCTGCTTGACTTCATGGTGTTACCACATCCACATTTGGCTCAATGGTCTGGTATTGAAAGTAATAATAAATATAAATACAAGGTGTCTAAAACAGGAATGGAACTAACAGGGTAGGGCAGCATCCTTGGACAGCTGCACTGATTTAAGCTGTATTTGAATCCAGGTAAAGGGAGGAGAGGGATGAATGAGGGCAGTGGTGAACATGTGAAGCCGTGGATAGCAATTGCTGTGTCAAATACTTACTGGTCTGCTTTTATAGGTGTTGTTTAAGTAGTTCAGGTTTTGGTCTAGAAGATTTGAGAGGTGCTTTGATGAATCATCTGAGCTGCCATTTAGCTCTTGTATAAAACAAGACTTAAAATTATTTCCATTTTAGTGATTTAAGAAAATAACATTTAAATAAGTGACGTATTGATTTTTTTTCAAATCTATCAAACTGAATGTTGAAGGAAAAATAAATCAATGTAATCAAAGTTTGAGCAACATCTTGGTCTTTTAATTTCAAAACTTACCTCTGGTATATTTGCAGATTTCATTTTGGTGTATTAGGAAAGTTTTGGTTATTTCAGTCACAAACAATCCATAGTCACTTTTTATTCTGCATTTTTTGCAAGAATTATAATTTTTCAAGTAATTCCTTTATAAAGTAATAAACAATATATAATTTTGTTTTCTTTTGTAGGGGAAAGAATGGTTTGGTGATGATGGCAAAATATTAGCATTGCCCAATCCAATTAAAAAGTATTCTACTAGGCCTCCAATCTTCTCACTTGAAGAGGGCATTGCACCAGAACTTGAAACAGTATATAGAAAGGTAAGCATATTTCATATATGTGATTCCTGAGATTCAGTGTCCCAGTTCTTCTGCACCAGAAACCCTGGTGACCTGAAGGGTTTTGTGCTAAGAACCATGACCATTGACTGTTTTTTGTGATTCCATATCTGTTCTTTAAATCAGTTCTACTTTATTAAGTTTCATTAAAACCATTCAGCAATCTTGAAGCAAGCTTTATTGTTCTGCTTGTTAGAAGTCTATTACTCTTTGGAAAAGCTGACTTGTAAGACTTTTAAATAGAGTGCTCATTTGGGACACACAAATGTTTCTGACTGTTGTTGATACAGATTTAAATGTGGCCTTTCATTTGATGTTAGTGATAAATATGCAACCCACAGGCTGCATCCAGTAGCACAGATCTGTGCAGGATGCTTCTGCAGGCAGGAAAAATTTACTGTTTAGATCATGTAAAGATAGGCCAAGAGAGCTCATGTTTCAGGAACGCCGTGCTGGCATGAACAGTGACATAGAAATATCTAAGTCACAGTGGTAAGACACTGAGCTTGTCCTTTATGGGCAGAAAAATAGTTAAAGCATAAGGAATTCAAAGTTGCCATTTTTATGATACATGGTATCTTTTGATGAGAAGCTGAATGTGGAAGGATCAGGTGGACTCTAGTGTGTTTTCATGGCCATTTGTATCAGTCCTATAAAAGAGTTAAATAACTCCTAAATAAGTTCCTATGCAGCAGCTAAATTTCCTCCAAATCCCACTTTTTCCTGTTCTCAGGAAGGGACTACAACAAACACTACATAGCTAACAATCTTTTACAGTACCATAATACCTCTGGTGAATGTCTTCTGAAGGATCCTAATAAGGGAGGGAGCAGGAGTAGCCAAGCTGGAAGCAGTGTTAATTCTCTTCTGATTTCATTAACTTGAGGCTGTAAGCCATGGGTGTCTTTTTGTTGCATGGATTGAATTAGGTTTTTTAAGCTTTGTTTCTGAAAGCTTTCATTTGCCTTCATTGCTCTGAGTTGCCCTGGTATTTGAATGGGGAAGCAATATATAAAATATTAGGAAATATAATATATTTCCTAATCTACACAATCTACAAGGAGAGCTCCTTGTGTTCCTAATCTACAAGGAGAACTGTTCTGTGAGAGTTGGACTCTATCTTAGAGCTCAGTTCTAAGAGGAAACAAAGCAGTTCTAAACCAGTGTGTCAAAAGAGAACTAGCAGGCTCTGCTTTTTCTAATCCAGTGTCATTCTCTTCATTGCTTAGCAAAACCTTCAGTACAGGAACATGACTTCTTATTTCAGCCTCACGTGGGCTATAAAAATTCTGTTGTGTAGAGTATCCATGGTGATTTGGTACCACCCACTTGTCAATAAAGCAAGAGGTTAAAACAGTTTAAGACTCAGCATTTAAATGTAGGTAATGCTAAATGGGTCCTTTCTGACAAAGAAAATACTTGAAAGATACTGTTATAAGAATCTCTAAATCCATTTTATTCTTTTTTTTCTTTCAGGCAATAAAAATGACATCTACCAATCAGTATTTTGTTGGACCTGGAGATTTTCAGGGACTGTTTCAATTGGATATTGACATTTCTGGACTGATATTCACCCATCATCCCTGTTTTAGCCGTGAGCATGTGTTAGCAGCTAAACTGGCTCAGTTATATGATCAGTATTTAGCAAGAAAACAGAAGAATCTTACCAAACTTCTCACAGACAAGGTATTTCTGTTCTGTCTTTATACTTTGTTGAGACAATGACATGACAGTTTAAGGTAAAAACTGAACTTGTCAGAAGTTAAAAACCCAAATATTTGACTGAGTTGCTGTGTGTTCAGTGCAGAATTGCATTTTTTTAGATAAAGAATTTCTTTGGTCTTTGAATTTGAATTAACTCTGAAGTAAAAGGAATACAATAACATTTGCATAGTGTTCCTTGGAGTATCCAAAATGTTTCCCAGTGAGTGACAGATTAGACATTACAGGATTGTGTACAGCAGCTCTGACAGGGAGACAGCAAAAGACATTATTCAGTGATGGAGGGAAGTTAGTGAAGTTTAGTTTCAGTTATCAAATCAAAGTAAAAGGAAGCAGTTTAATTTCACCAGATTGTACAAAAGTGGAACCTGTTTCCAGGTGTGTATCTGTGGCAGATGCTGTGTTGTGAATGCATACTGCTGCCACATTTACTGTGGGACTCTTGTGACATGGCAAAACCCAAGGCTGGATGCAGGCTCCTCTGTTGCTGTCTTGCTGGGTGAACTTGGCAGGGCTGCTCATCCCCTGTGTACCACCACTCTTCCTCTGTCTCTACATTGAAAGTAATGGCAGTGGTTTCCTCTGGTGTAAGCATGCACATGAACATTAGGCATTGTCAACACAATTCTGATGTCATCAGGGCACACAAGAACACTCGTCTGTCAAAAATTAGTTGGATTATTAAATATATATACATTCAGATTTCCATAAACTGAAGGTCATTATTTTATACATTAAAGAATTGTTATAAGGGAAAAATAATCATTGACAAGCTCATTTTTAGATTAATGTAATGAGGGTCAGTAGGTGGTGTACAGATATTTCTGAATTTTTATATAAAGCATTAGATAATAGTTCTGATGATGGACAGATGTTTCATATGGTGTCTCAAAATAATTCCTTGGTATACTTTGTTCTGTTAGTACTTTTGAAGGATTTGCCTTAGTGCTGTGTGTAGCAGAATATTTGAGTTATCCATGTCTTCATTATAGGAGCCTATAAAGCCATAGAATCATTAAGGTTGGAAAAGACCTCTAATACCATCAAGTTCAGCCATTAACCCAGCACTGCCACATCCATCACTAACCCACGAACCCCCAAGTGCCAGTCTGCACATCTTTTAAATACCTCCAGGGATGGTGGGTGTCTCTGCACAGCCTGTTTCAGCTTCACAAAACTTTCAGTGAAGAAACTTTTTTCCCCAAGATCCAATCTAACCTCCCTGGGATGTGAAGCCATTTCCTCTTGTCCTGTCACTCGTTACTTGACGGAAGAGACCAAGATCTGTCTACACCCTCCTTTCAGGGATGGTTTAACCTGGAGATGCTCATGGGGGACCCTACTGCTCTCTGCAACTGCCTGAAAGGAGGCTGTAGCCAGGTGAGGGTCAGTCTCTTATCCCAGGCAACCAGAGGCAAGTCAAGAGGATTGACTGGCCAAAAGCTGTGCCATTTTCAACCTTAATGATTCTGTGATTCTATTCTATCATTCTGAGATTTTCTAATCCACCAAGGATTACCTTTAGTAGTCCTTCATAGTCCAAAGAAAGGCTTTTGTGAAAGTTGGGGGTTTTTGCTGACTTTAGGTCTTTTTCCACTTACAGCTTTGATTCCTGAGTTTTCAGAATGTTCCCTAGATCTATCTTCCCCTGATTAGATCTGCTGCAGTGATAAAAGTTAGTAAATCTCCCTCCTGTATCCAGGGATCCTAATTAAATTGTCATGCTGAGGAATCACCTCAAACATGGCAAAACCCTGTAAATGCCGAATCAGGATAGTTCAGGTTTTTCTGTCATTAGTAATTAGCTCTTTCAAAGTGCAGTACTCTGCATACCTTGTTAAGCCATCTGTTAATTGCTTTTTTCTTTGTTCAAGCTGCATGCTTTGAGGAGTGCAGTGCACTCTAGTATGGAAGGTGCTGGTGATGGTGTTCCTGTGGCTCAACAAAGCATACCTGAATACAAAATGGAGATCAGGTGAGTATAAATTCATTAAATTGTTGGTTTTTAAAATTGTATTCCTTTTTTCCTTTACATGTTGGTATAGAATATGATTCATGTTAGACTTTTAAATTCTACTATAAAAAGCTCTAGAAGAATTTTGAGGATTTAAGAGTTTTCATTGAGAAGTTGCATAAAACATTATGAAGAAAATACAGTTTAGGCTGAAATTTTCATTCAAAAGTGGTCTAATTTGATTATGTTTATTAATTTCTTAGTAGCTATTTACTGGTATGTTTTGTGTAATGAAATATAATTGAAGTTTCAGCAGACTTCAGCTGGATGCACAAAGTTTTTACAATGCAATAAGGTAATTTTTTGAACAGACAAACCCCCTAGTTTTTTCCATCCTCTTCTTCATTACATGAATGTTCTTGATTTCCTTCCCATTCTAAGGTATTTTGGCCATGCTTTTGACATTGGGTTAATACAAATAAAGTGGTAGAATTTTGTTTTACAAGATTACAGTTATTGTTCTTGGAGAAAAGCTGGGTAGTAAAAATATACTGCAGTTTTTGGCTCGGTAGTAACAGTTTGTATTATTTTTGGCAAATGGACAGTGATGAACTGTAAGTGTTAGCAGTATGATAAAAACGAAGTTATTTTGGATATCCATGCTGAACAGCCTTTTAACTAGTAGATAACAAAAGTCTGAAAGTTTTCCACAATCTAAGAGTAGGCAGTAAGGTATTCATTGAAGGAAACAGAACTATAAATTGATATGATGGGTCATATTACACACAATATGAAGAAGAAAAATGTTTTTAATAACAATTCTACTTTCAGCCTCGAAATTTACATCTGCTAAACTTACACATCTACACACTCCTCTTAGAGAGAACATAAAGTAGTCTATAATTTATTATTTTATGCTGAAAGAAAAAGAATTCCTTCAATTGAAAATGGAATAGCTTTTATCAGTATCTTATTAACATATCTGCTAGGGGACGAGGAGCAGGAGGTGTGCAGTTACCATACTGTACCTTGGAGACAGGAGCTCTCACTAGGGAAAGCATGGAAATGGTGATGGGAAAATTCACTGTGGGAATGAGATTCTTGGGTTTTGGCACCTGAGGCTTGCTTGATGGTGAACTCCAGTAAGAAAGAATACATCTTCTGTGTATATGATGTGTTTTTCTATATCTTGAGTGGTTTAGTTTTATGCTAGAATCTGGAGAAACTCAGCTGAAATCATTGAGATCAGTGTTGCTTAAGTAACATGAGATGAGTTTGGCTGGTATTATTCTAGAGCTTTTCATATCTGTAATTCATTTTGGCTACAGCTTTGTTACTGGAAGCTGTTACACATGTGAAGCTCAGATGGGCTCAGGAATTTTTGCTGTCATGGTATTCAGTACTAACTTGGACTACTTGTGTTGGTAAAATCATCTGAGCTGCCTTGTCTCTCTTTTAGAGACAAAGAGAGCATTTCCCTGATGGTCAATGTAGAACACTCGAGAGAAGTTACAGACATGTAGCATGGAAAATAATCTAATTGTTTTCTCCACCCTGCAATAACATAACAGATGTATACCCTTTGCTTTCTGGAGATCAAAGCTGTAATTTTCCATTGGCTTGAGGAAGAAATGTCACCTGAATACAGAAAACGTTTTCAGATTAGGAAATTCATCTTCACTTCCTGAAGTAGGAATGCTGTGGATTCTGTGTTTCAGATTCATGTGGGTAATGTATTTTAGCAGAGATGATTCTCTGCTGAAAGGTCCTGCTTCCAAATCCCATACATTAGATAAGTGTGGTTACTGATCTCTATGTTCCTCATGCCTTTAAGTTTCAACTTCTGGCATCATCTGGTAGACAAAAAAGAAAAAGTTGCTACATGGATAAGTAATATGCAGACTGCTAGCTAATGAAGTGGAGAAGTTACTCATATGACTTTCTGAAGTCTGCATTTCTTCTTTGTTTATTGTTTTCCCTAAATTGGCTTATGCTGTTAAATGATGTATTATGTCTTTCTTCTCTCAGCTCTAACTCCATCTGTTTTCCACATTCTCTGAATATTACAAGTAGCAATGTGTTAGTTTATATTGGTTTATTTTTTAATCACAGACTTCGTTTTGTACCAGGATAATAGTGAAACAGCTTGTGCTTGTGCTGCATGGACATTTACATTGGAAGTGTGTGGTGGTCATTAAAAGTGCTAATGAATAGCCTTTTTCCAAACAGATCAGAGGGTGGAAATGTGAAATACCAATTCTGAGACCAAAAAAAAGGCTATGTTAATTTTGTTTGTATTAAGAATCTTGAAGGTCTGTCAAAGGACTTATTACATTACTTCATCTCTTCAGGTCCTTCTTAATGAAACTAGAAGCATATGAATTTTAAAACATCTTTCATAATGTACACATGTAATGAGCATTACTTCACAGCAGCAGTGTAGATTTCCTGGGCTGATGTTTACATGAATTTACTTTAAAATGTTTTTAATTATGTACAGCTGTAATAAGCATTTCCGAAAACTGTGAGATCTGTAAAGAACAGACTTAATTGAAGTCAGATTGTTCCAAATGAAAGAGACTGGAATATAGGAGGAAATAAAATCCTGCAATCTTCAAGTCTAGGTTTTATGTTCCTTGGATGTAAACCACTGCAGCCATCAATCACCCTGAAACCCCTATCACTTGGCTTTTGGTATCCCAAGTTTTCAATCTGTTCCACTGAGTGAGACAGTTCTGATTGATCTTGTGCTATGCATGTATATTTCTAGACAAACCAGAAGACTTCGTGATGCTGAACAAGAAAAAGACAGAACACTGCTTAAGACCATTATCAAAGTTTGGAAACAAATTAAATCCCTCCGGGACTTTCAGAAGTTTACTAACACACCCATGAAACTTTATTTGAGGAAGTATGTCTTGATAATTTGATACTTTTTGTACTTTATTTGCTAGCAGTGGGGTTGTAATAAGATTAGTTAATTTAGAAACTTAGAATTTTGATATGCAGAAGTAAGACTTCGAGCAGTTGCAGGCACTTTTAGCCAGCCACTATTCCTTTTGAGTTTGGGAAAGAGGGAAGGTTTAAATAAGTAATAACTTAAAAACTAGCACAAAGGAATTTCTACAGACTAATGAGTAAATAAAGTTACTATCTGGAATTGATATAATTATATCCTATCAACACTTAAGAGTATCTATGCTAGTCTTTTTAAATAAAACATACTTTTGATATAATGAAGTTAATTCATGGAGAAGTAGATTTCTGTTATATGTTACAGACTTAATTGAAACTCTTATGTAATTTTATGCAACGTGCTGCTAATGGTTGTTTTGAAGGGAAGAGGTTGATCAGAAATCAGATGAAAAAGCATATGAAGCAGAAATTCAGGCCGAGATAAAGGAATTGCTAGAAGAATATATGGAAGAATACGAAAAGAAAATGGAGGAGTATAAAACTGAGCTACATGACTGGAAATCCTGGAAGAAGAAGCAGGTTTGTTTAAATCATTCAATTTCACAGAAAAAAATTACTAGTAAATGTGTCAAAAATTTCTCCTTCTAATACAGAAAAAAAATTCAGAGTTATGTATATGTTCTGATATGTTCTATCTACTTAGAATTTGTTAGGCAAGTAGTTGTTAATTAAAAAATTAGAATGTATTAGGGTTTTGTGAGGCATTTTTTTTCTGCTACTGATTTTCAGCACTTCAGTTCTTTCTTTCAGTTTGGTATTTGTGCAGCATTGCTGTTAAATTAATTTATTTCTTGCAAAGAAAAAACATGGATGAACTTTGTGCCTATGAGTGACAAAGCAGGATAATTAAGTTGTGTTTCTAATGAACTCGCAGTTAATGTCATCTCATGTAAATATATGTTTGAGAATGTCTCGCTATATTCAGGAATGTCTGGAAGATTTAATTAATATTCTAGCCTTTCACCTTTGCAAAGCTTTATTGCTAAATCTGTACTGTAGTTAAGGTCTCGGTTGTGCTTCAGAGGGATATTGGGAAGTACAGCTGCTTCAGCAACACACTGCAAAAGGTGATCTTTGAAATCAACTGTGGCAAAATCAGGTTTGCTTTCACAGTTACGTGGCAATATACTGGATTCCTTGGGGTAATGGTGATTATACTTTAATATGATTATTGCTCAGCTTGAGCACCCTGGGTTTTTGGATATCAAAGAAAAATAAAGCTTAAGAAAATGCTTCAAATACAGTTTTCAAGAATCTAGTGTGTCTGCTGATACTTTTATGGAGAGTCTTTTCCTGTACATGTAGCCTCTATGGAAGGCATTTAAATTATTTGAGAGGAAGCCAATATGCAGGAATTGGAAATTCCTGTTATCAAAACACAAGTGTGCACATGACTCATTAGCATCATGTAGGTTCACTTGTAGGATAAGGTGAGTAAGTGTAAACCTTGAAATGAAGGCAGGTAGTAATGAACATTGATCCTAATGCAAAATGTTCATCCAATGCCTTCACAAATACCATTGTGGCATCTTTTTATTGTGCTAGTCACAAACTATATTGAGACTGAGAGGATTGTGGTTCTTTCCTTTTGGAGTGAAATTACCTTTCTTTCATACATTGTTTTTCTGCTACTGATTCTCAGCACTTCAGTTCTTTCTTTCAGTTTGGTATTTGGTAAAGAAATTACCTTTCTTTCATATCCAGAAGTGCTTTATTTTATTTTACTCAAAGTACTTTTTAACTTAATCACTCCTCTTGGTTTCTTCCTAGTACAGGTCACCTGAGTCAAACACACTAGAGCAAGGTGAGACTAAATAAATTTAAAAGCAAATACAAGACCAGGAAGGATAACACAAAATTCGGCAAAGAAAGAATATTTTTCGAGAAAAATATGTGAACAAGTTGTTTGGCTTACTACTTTAGTTAATGAGCAGAATCTGTTTGCTCTCCTTCCTCTTCTTTTGCTTATGATGTGTTAAGTTGTGAAGTGGCTTGTTGCTTCCAAGCAAGCTGTACTTCCAAGTAATTTAGAAATCTGTGGAAGGAGGAAGTGTTTTGCAGCTGTTTAAAACTGAGCATGCACCTAAACACTGGAGTTCTGTAGCTCAGGAGATGCTGAAAGGCATGTGTTGATCTGTATGTTTATTCTTGTTTGGCATGAGGAAGGGAAAGGATCATTCTGCTCATGGTAAGGATACTGCTAAGCCAAAAACACTTGTGCTCCAGAGTTTGTGGCACATGTGCATTTGTTTTGTCAGTGTATGTGCAGACAGTGCATCTCAAACAACTGTGTCTACTGGCTGAGCAATCTTCCTTCAATCCTAATAGAATGTACGTGGTAGCTCAGGCAAATGAGAATGCAGCATCTAGCCAGAATGTTGAAGAAACATGCTAATTTTGAGAGTTGGTAGAGAAGATTAAGTAAATGTTTTGCTTGGAGCACATCATGATTTTGAAGCATATGAATGGAATGAATTGCTGAAACTGATGCAGTCCTTTACAATGAGAGAAATCTTTTATGTGTTTGTGTGTAGTACTGAAATTATACTGTCATTTTACTGTACATACACCATCTGTGTTTAGCACTTGTGAATCAAGAGAACAAGAGAAAAAATGGCAGAGATTGAAACACAATCAGAAAGAATGTTATTGTTTTTATATGCAGAAGTCCAAGAAGAAAAAGAAAAAAGATACTCATGTAGATGAAGAATCAGAAGATGATGATTTTGGTGAGGAACGTATAAAACCCATCCCACCTAAAATGGCCAATAGCCTGGAAATAGAGCAGCAGGTTAGAGAAAAAGCTGACAACTGCAGAAGGAAACCTGGAGAGCCTATTCTAGTTCCTGAGCTGACCCTCTCAGGAAGCATAACTCCAACTGAGCAATGTCCTCGGTAAGACAAATGTTGGCCAGAAAATTACCTTACTTGTGAATTTCTGTAATTTATTAATTGCTTGCTTATACAATTTCAGATGCATGTTTAGCCTAGTGATGAAACCTCTGCTTTTGAAGGTGATACAGCTTAATTCATTTTCAAGTCACATCTAACCTTGTACATAGTGCACTTAAAAATATCTGCTTTTGAAGGTGATACAGCTTAATTCATTTTCAAGTCACAAAATGCATGTCTGCACAATTCCTTTGAACCCTCTGCTATTCCTCGAGCATCTGCACAGAACAGGGTGCAGATATAAAAAATCTGGTTTCACTGTAGAGTCTGGGTTGCTGTGATAGTACCACTTTCACTAGTTGGTCCTGTACACAAGGTCTGTGCTGTACTCAACAAAGGGAAAAGAAAAATTTTGTACTAAACCAGAGATTGCACTGTAAGAAATGAATGTACTTGTTTTCTGTTATTTTCCATATTTGCACATACAATTTAACATACATCTGCTGTATTTCAGTAATTTGAATACTGATTTGTTTTGTACTTAGATCACAAATAGCATCACCAGGGAATGCTGCTTGGCTGTTGTACTCCCAATGACTGAAAACTTCAAAATTTTAGCTCGATATAATTTTTGTGCTTTGAAGGAACAGGGTGGAAAAGAATTTTTTTTCCTAGATAACTTCTTTTGTATGGAGTTAGCTTTTGTGGATCCAAAATTTGACTTGATAGTTTTAAAATAATTTTATATTCACAAAAAGATAAAACACCTGTTAAGTAAAGGTTCTAAAGTCATTCCTGTATAGTGACATTTTTGGATGAATACCATCTATTTTTAGGTGGGTTCTGTCTCCCCATGAGAAATCAGATTTGCATTAAAAATAAATAATGAAAATGTTATTAAAAATGATATGATAGCTTGTTTGACATATTTACAGAGGAGAAGTTTTGCGACGAGAGGATGTGAAGAAACGCTCAGCATTTATTAAAGTCCTTTTCAACTCCAAAGAAGTGTCAAGGACTGTTACCCGACCAATAAGTTCCGATTTTAGAGTTCACTTTGGACAGATTTTCAATTTACAAATAATCAATTGGCCAGAGAGTTTGAAACTACAGGTAGATGTTAATTTATTGCAATAACTTTTAAAAGATTATATAAAATGTAATTACTCCTGCAATGCTTGTGTTTTTCTCTATGATAGTGTCATAAAGACTGAAAAACTTGTGAAAGACCTTTTGTAAATCATCAGTCTTACGCCCCTTCCTTGCTTCTGCAGTCTTTAACTTTTAACTTTGCTGCTATGTTTTTTATAGTTATGCTTTCTAGAAATATGTAGAAAAAAATAGTTTGGATGGGAAAAATTAAATAATTGGGACTTGTGATTAAATATGTTAGTGAATTGGCCTCTTGATTTGGAAAAACTGATTTGTGTTGCAGATCAGATTGCTGACATGGTCTTCTTAAAACATTGTTTACTACACAGTAAAACCCTCATAATGTTTACTGGAGGGAATAAGAAAAAAAAATTCTTGTAATGTCCATAACTGCACTTGACTTGATCAGCAGTGCAGTTAAATCAAGTCACTACCACTCCCCCTTCCAAATATGAATTAATAAATGGTTCACATGAATACTTTTCAGTGTTAATCTGAAATACATTTAGAGGAAAGAGGATCAGGATCCTACTTTAGAAGACTCCTCTGGTCAGGCAAGACTGGTAGTTCAGGGAAAGCTGTAAAAACTCCTTGTCTGCTTATTTATTTAACATGTAAATTGAAAAGGAGAAGGAATACCATTTTCCTGGATTCAAAACATTTGCATGGAGAAACCACTGACATCGCTCTGAGCCTGCAGCTGGCTAGGAAGGAGAGAAGCAACCTGCAGTGCTGCCAGAACGGGGACTGTGTGCCATACCCTGCCTTTCATGTCTAGGGAGAATTAGGCAGAATCCTTCCAGAATCTTCAGCTGATCCAAGGGAATGTCACAAGCAGTTGCACATTGTACAGTGATGCACTTAAAAGCCTGGATTTGTCATACTTGTCTCAGGTGCATTAGAAAAGTGAAGAAGATGGACTTATAGGAAGAATTCATATCAAGTAAGCTGCTGATAGCTGCTGAAATGTCTGCTAATTGGATATTTTAGAAAGTGAATTAATATAATTGCCTTAAATTATTTATTTCATGCTTAAGCCTTAGTAAAACCTTTTCTCTAAATACCCTGCAGTATATTTTCAACTTCTCAAGAATGCACATGTAAATTTTTTTTTCTGTCCCTCATCATATATTTTTCCTAGATTTATGAAACTACAGGTATCAGCAGTACCACCTTGTTAGCTGAAGTGTTCTTGCCTGTTCCTGAGACTGCAGTTCTGACAGGCAGTGCTCCTCTGGAAGAAGTAGAGTTCAGCAGTGATCAGCGTGTGGTGTTGGATCATGAAGGAGTTGGGAGTGGTAAGGACTCTTGTTTTCCTTAGCTCAGTGTTTCTTGTTTTGCTGGAGCCATGTAGCAGTAAGAGGCTGGAGGGGTTTCAGAGTAAATCCTGATAAGAGCCTTTACAGCTTCTGTAACTGAGTCTTCCAGAATAGTCATGATTCTTATTATTGAAGTTCGTTGCAGAATTTTTGTCTCTTAATAATTTTAAGCTCTGCATAATAAAAATTTGTCTGTTTATTATCTGTCTTGTTGTATTAGTGGAGTTTTACTAGCTATAGAAGATGTTTGGGATTTTTTGAGCAATCTGACACTGCAGAGCAAGCAGATATCAATCATTATAGCTCCAGTGATTTTAATGTTGTAAACCACTGAAAAACTGTCTGTAAAAGTGTATATGCAGAGTAATTTTTTTGTCCTCCTATGTGCTCTGTTGACAACCTGCACACATCTTTTCCCTGGAGCTTTAGGCTAAAGATAAAACAAGGGGAGATAGGAAAAGGGAAAACAAGAAGAATACATAGTAGCATATGGAACTTGCAAGTGTGTGTAATGAATTTGAACCGCTGAGAGACTGACTTGCATAAATTTGCCATATATAAATACAGATAAAGCTAGAGCAGAATAGATTAAAAATGAGGGAAAAAATAGGGTAAAAAAATGATTACAGTAAATGTGTGTGTCAATGTCACTGACTATGATGACCATATGTACAATTGTGTGTCAAAAGTTTTAGGACTGACTTTTCAATCATACATAATCCTTTTGACTCTGAATTTCTGGTTTGTTAATAACAGTATGCTGAATCTGAAAAGTACCAGAAATATTAAATGCTGTGCATCTGTGGAGGAAAAAATTGAGCCTTTGGCACAGCCTTTCCTTGCAGCTCAAATGGAAACCCTTCCTGTAGGTGTGAAGGAATCTTTCACTCGTTATTGTAGAACAGAGTTCTTCCCCACAGCACACAGCAGAATCATTCTTTCACATTAACCTTTTTATATAAAGGCACAGGTTATTTGACTACTCATTTTCTGTAAGTATTTTTTTAAATGCTAAGATATTGTGTTTGAATGCATAAATACATTACTTTGGATTTTTTTCTCCTTGATAGGTGTGTCCTTTTCATTTGAAGCTGATGGTAGCAACAGAATGACTTTCATGACCTCTGGGAAAGTATCCAGTAGTGTTTCTTGGGCAGTTGGAGAAAAAGGAATCCCCTTAATTCCTCCAGTATCTCAGCAAAACACAAGCATTCCAAGGTAATGAGACAGGAATTTTCAGTGATTCATGGGAAACTGATTGTACTATTATTTAAAAAAAATATTTCATAATCAAGACTTTTCATAATCTTTTTTCCTTAAATTTATGTTTTACTTTGTGCTGTAACCCTCTGCATGTATGTCAGGATACATGTTTTTGGAAATGTATTTTAGTTAGAAATTTTATCTTTTAGCATATTATTTCTAGAAAATTCAAGCTAATTAATTCAATTTTATGGTTTTCTAATAGAAAGTGAATATATTGTCAGGGAAGGTACCTTCCTGTAATTATTTTGCTAAGAGCAGAATCTCCAGTTCTTTCTTATATGAAGTGCATTTGGAGAGGCTATGTCTAATTTGCCTTGAGGCTGCAAGTTGGTTATTGTAGATTATTTGTCCATTCTGTTGCTTTTATTTAATTCCATAAAGTCAAAGAGATGATACATAAAGGCTGCTTTTGTAACATCCTTAGGTACCTTTGCTATAAACCCTTAAAATTTTCCCATAGTTATTAATTCTGAACAAGTATGAATACTTCTTCCAGCTGATTCATTTGTCAGGTTTTTATTTATTTAGAAGCTAGACATTGGCTTACAAATCATTCTGTTACTATTGTTAACCAAGCTGCAGCCATTCAAGTACTTTGCTGATCAACATATCAGTACTCTGCTGACTTCAGTGAGAGTAGAATAGGTGAGATTAAAATGTACAGATCGATTCCCAACAGCTAACTTTAACTCTGGAGACTAATCACTGTAATAAATGGACAACTGAAGAATTTCAGAAGGAAGTTTTCTGTGAAACACTCTTCTTTGAAACACTGTGGAGATGAACAGCTCCCTGTGACTTTGCTTTGTCTGTTGGGAAGGTCAGAGACAGGATTTTCATGACTAATGTTAGCTTTTGCTGCCCATGAGCTTTTTAGAACAATTGTGATTCAGTTGGCATTTGTTCAGGACTGATGCCTAAAGATAAGCTTGTTGTTCCTGCTTTATCTGCTGCTCCAGTAACTGCTGGATATTTGGCTGATTCTAACCAAGCACAAGACAGACCTGTAAGTTTCAAAGCTTTTTGAAAATACTCAAATAGAGATCAAGGACTGAAACTAGCACTCCTAACATGAAAAAGGGCAACATCCACTCCAGTGGTATTTGGCTAATAAATAACACACATGTCCTGGTGTATTGGCCTTCTGTGTCAAGATTTGAGTAGCAGTGGGCCTTCAGAGGTGGCTTTTGTGAGAAGATGCACATGGTGAGCAAGGCAGTGTACAAATGGCCTCCAGACTACCTACCATACTTCTTGCCTGCTGTGAATACAAGAAAGGGAGTAGGAGCACCCAGAGGATAAAGGCTTGGAACTTGTAGTTACAGGAAGATCATAAGCAGTGCTGCATCACAAGAGAGAAGGCTGCAAGGGTTTCCCAAGCACAGGCAGTGTTCTCTCCAGCCAGCATGCAGTCTGGACATGGCAGGCAGAGCAGAGTGCTGGCAGCAGTCCCAGACATGGTGAGGGGATGATTCAGGCCCAGGGTCTATGCAGAAACAGCAAGGAGGGGGCAGAGACAAGGGCTGAAATGCAGGGCTGGAAGCACCAGGAGGTGCTTGACCAGGAGGACAGGTCAAAGACAGGAGCTGGGATACAACACAAGCAAGGACTGTATGTCTGAGAAGTTCTTTGTCAAAACATAACCTTTCACACTGTGAGGCAATTTATCTTCTTACTTGCAGCAATGTGGAATAGCATAGGTATATGAGGAATATATCAAAAAGCAGTTTATTAGCTGTATAAAAGTTCCACCAGTTCCTTCATGTTTCCCATTTACTTTGCTTTGCAACTGATCATTCCCTCAGTTCCATAGCTACAACTAAGAACTGTGAACTGGAATTTGCTGTTCAGGTTGTGGGGAGCTTTTTGGGCTTTTCTAAGATTGTTTTAAATACTTTTTTTATATTACTATATCAAATATGCTTTAGGTGTAAGTAATGTCAATTCTGTCTTTTTAGTGCTTTAAAAAATATTGATGCTATTGCATCCATTGGCACATCAGGCCTAACTGATATGAAGAAACTAGCTAAATGGGCAGCTGAAGCAAAGCTTGATCCAAATGACCCAAACAATGCAGCTCTAATGCAGCTGATCATGGTAAGTGGTGTTTTCAGAGCTGAAGGGCTACTGCAGCTGTGCAACTCCTAGTCACCAGAACCTCCCCAGGCAATCTGCATGCATGCCAGGGAGGTAGCAGCATTTGAATTCATGGTGGACATACTTGTGTGAATGTTAAGAAGCAAAATATCTACTAAAAATATGATTAATGCATTTAGTCGTGTGTTGTTTACATATTAATGAATATGATTTATTAATCCATTCAGTAGTGGCAAAAAATAGGTGTAAGGGAATGCACATGCAGATCAGATTTAATTAATAAATTAAGAACAAAATATGGATTTTTGAGTTTGTTTCTTTAAAGCGCAAGGGAATTTCCAGTGTACTTGTGTGGTGCTAAATAAGAAGCTGCTCTTTAATGAGGATTGCACAGAGATCTTGGGTGTTGTAAAGGCTTCAGCTTTTCTGAACAACAAATTGAGGAGCTGTTTACGTAGCTATTTAATTTACATGGCTGTTTATTTACATAGCTGTTTAATTTACATAGCTATTTACAAAGCTGAAGTTCTGTAAATGGATCTCCTTTACCATACAGTTTCCTAGGTTACTCTGACATGTTGTAGTTTTCATGCTCTCTGATCTTTTGTTTATGATACACGGAAATAGAATTTTATTATATTTGTAATGTATAATCTCATATGCTTTGCTCAGCAAAACACTGATACAAAATACTTGGTGTTTCAGTCTGTGTGATCCATCTTTATTGCTTTTGCTTAAAATGAACATCCTTGCAATATGCATGTAAAATTTATAAAAGCTATTTTATGGATTTTTGTCACTTTATATGAAAAAGTTAATATTTTTGTTACTAATTTAGATTGCTACAAATGGAGAGGCACACGTTCCTGATTTCTTCAGATTGGAACAGTTGCAGCAAGAATTTAATTTTGTTTCTGATGAGGAGTTTAATAGATCAAAGAGATTCCGACTGTTGCAGCTCAGAAATGAGGAGGTGGCAGAGTTCCGAAACTACAAACAAGTCCCTTTACATGAACGAGAGATCAGTGAGAAAATCTTCCAGGTAGAATGTTATCTGAAATACTTCTTTTCTACTTTAAATGCTTATAATATTTGACTTGCAGTTAAGTCAAGCGGGTCTTTAAAGAATATAAAGCTATGCTGACATGAAAAACACAAGAATTTTATTTCTTCAGTGTTTTCTAGCGTTATTTCCATCTAATTAAACTAGCTTCCTTCCAAGGCAGTATTTCCACAGCCATACTTTGTTAAGAGTTAAATAAAACAGTTTAAAAAAACTGCTGTAGACAAAAATGTTATAAGTTAGTAGTTTTCATTAAAGTTGAGATACTTTTTTAAAAAGTGATTTTAGATATGAAAAGGTAATTCAGAGATAATTCAAGCTTTGGCCTATTACCTTTTGAGCCCCTTTTTTGGGGGGGGGGGACTATTAGAAGTAATAACTCTAACAAGAATTAAAACCTTTTTTTTGTTTTATTAGAGCCTGTGTTATGGATATTCCTGTTATACTACATTGCTTCAATTAGCTTATCCTGTCCTTGCCTGTCTGTTAATTACCTTATTGAAATGCAATGTATCCATTTTTTTTTAATTTGGGTTATACTTCAGTTATTTTTATCTCAACTCTCCTGTTAGTGTTAAGTCATGCATTTTTTTTTTCTTAGCAATTCATATAGCTAAAGTGCATTTTAGTGTGTTTTTGGCTTAGGAGGATCAGAGTCACCTCATATTCTGGCAAATTCTCTTTCATCCCTACTTCTTCTGACATAGATTTATTTGAAAAATTACTTTTTTCCTTTCTATTTGATGACATATTTTTTAAAAGATACTTATTAATTCAGATGTATCTGTCTCTTTGCAAATTTTAGGTTAGTTTTGTATCTTTTATTTAAAGATGTACCACATGTCTGATGTACCTTTCTAAACCAGTTCATTTTATGGGCTATTTTCATTCATTTTATGTTATCATTCAAAATTTGAAAGTCATAGTTTAAGAATTATTTCAATTGAGTGTTCTTGGTTTTTTTCCATTAAGGATAAATTGGATAAACCCATGATTGCCCATTCCAAGTTTCTTTTATATGCTGTGATCTTCAAAACTAAGTTTCAAGTGATTTGTTCCTAGTTGATTTACTAGCTATTTGGCAAAACGGTCTGGAAGTTTGTAGAATCATGGAAATACTATTTTGAAAATACTCTCTGGAGATCATCTGGTCCTGCTTTCCACTGAAGTGGTGGTACTGTTGCCAGCACTAGATGAGGTCAGCTGTTTATTTGTCTAGCCAAGTCTTGAAAACCTCTAAATGGGAGACTCCACTGCCTTTTTGAATAACCTGTTCCAGTGCTTTGCTATCCTTCCAGAGCTTGTTCAAAAAAAAAAAGAAAATAAGTCACGTCCAACCTGAGCTTTCCAGGTTGTGTTTAATGGCTGCTTTCCCTTGTTGTATTGTCTGGAGCTAGAGAGATGATTTTGGCACCCTGTCCTTTGTAACTGCCCCTCAAAGAGTTGTGGGCAGACACTGCATCACTCATTAATCTCTTCCTCACCAGACTGATGAATCTGAACACCTTGCCCAGTGCAAGAACAACTCTGAAACACTGGAGTAAGTCCAGTACAGAGCTACCAGAATATGTGCAGTGCTGAAGCACATGACCTGCAAGAGAGGCAGAAAGGACTAAGCTTGTTTGTACCTAAGCAGGCAAGGCTTGAGGGGGTTTCTTACTGCATCCTTCAGGTACCAGTGGTGCAGAGCAAACAGAGAGACTCATCTTAGAGGTGAGATGATGATAGACACAAGTTACTCCCAGTGACTTTGCAGTTAAATGTAATGAAAACATTTTTCACTAAGAACATGTTTAAGTTCTTGAATGCATTGTCCATCAAGTTTATAAAATTATCAATTAATAAAATTTCCATCTCTGGAGATGCTGAAAATTCAACTTTCCAAAGCCCTGAGCATTCTGATTGGAGTTGTTCCAACTCAGAGTTCAGATCAGATGACCACCAGAGGTCTCTTCAAATTTACATTATTCTAGGATTCTGACCTCTTCTTGTAGTCATGTCCTCTAGGCCTCTTGCTGTCTTAGTAGCCCTTCAGTGGATCCCATCCATTGTCTCCACATGCCTCTTGAACTGGCAGCTGCAAACTGGCTGCAGTATTTCAGGTATGCCCCCTGAAGTGTCAGGCTGGAGAGGCTCGTAGTTGCCCTTTGTCTGTAGGACATACTGATCCTTATGTATCCTGTGGTTTGCCTTTTGCCAAGAACATGTCACTGGTTGTCATTAAACCCACACTTATTTCAGTATGGCTGTTATTCTTCTGTTTACTTCCAGTCTCTGCCAGTGCAAATTTTTCAACCCTCAATACAGAATTTTCCCTTTTTATAACTAAGGCTTCACTTGTCATAAAGTCATAAAGAGCCCTCTGAACTATGGTTCATTCACTCTTATTAACCATTCTTCCTAATCAAGTATCCTTTGCTAAATTGCTGTCAGTGCATTGAGTTTCCTCATCCAGGTCACTTGTGAAGAAACTGAATATAATCAGTCCCAGAGGCCCTTTGCCTTTTAGAGGACACTTCTTAGACATTGAGCTGTTTGTCCCTACTGTTGGAGCTCAGACCTGAGGATTAATTTTACTGAGTACTTTTGCATAACTAGCTGTGGTTCTGAAGCCAGTATGATTCTCAGATCCTGGGAGAGCCTCTTGGCTTGTAAGCTCTGGTTTTTGCTTGAAAGCTGAGTGTTAGCTCTAGCCTTTCTTAATTTATGAGTCACTTTCCAAAACTTGTGAATAGAAGTCGCATCACTCAGTAGAGCTTTCACTGTTAGCCCATCTATCTCTCACAGCCCTGAGAGATGTCCCATCAACATACTTCTTCCTAAGAACCAAGTGCAGTTCTACTCACTGAGTTTTACACCCTGTGAAAAGTAATTACTAATTATTTGGGAGAGTTCTTGCTAGTATTAAAACAGAGTTCAGATTTCTGACTATCTTCCAAGAATTCTGCATCATTTCTGCTTGTAAAGGACTCTTCCTGTTAAAGCTGCAATAGGTAAAGCCACTTCCAGTTCAAATGGAATTTCAGTTTATAACAGCAAGTCAAAATTCAGCTTTAAAAATGGAGAAGGAAATTGTCAAGTAGTTGATTGTAATTTAAATCACATAAATCTTGTAACTGAATGGTATTCTTGTCTCTATTCATGAAAGTTTAGCATACATTGTATACACTAGTACTAAAAATAGCTTTACAAACTTCTCACATCTGCTATGGTTCACTGTGGTCCATACATTATTGTTAATGAAATATTTAGCATTTTTTCTTACATGTGATAAAGTACTGAATATATATTGAAGCACAAACTGTAATAAATATCTTTAGGACTATGAGAAGAGAGTGCAAGAGAGGGATGTGATTGACAGCAAAAATTACCTAGATGCACACAGAGCAGTTGTTGCCAACTATCTCCAGAAGGTAAGATGCTAAATACGTGCTTCACCATATTCCTGTAGGCCCTATGTTGCTTCTGTACCTGGAGACTTTATTTCCCTAAATACTAAAACCTGATTCATCTCTAAAAATGACCTACAGACATCTTTAAAATTCCAAGTTAGGCCTGAAACTGGTGTAATTGAACAAGTGGAGGTCTGTGTTATTTAATGGTATTGAGAATGATGCAATATACAAAATTACAAGCCATTCTGGATATTTCTGTCAGTTCTGAAAATTCTTCTTTGCTTCAGTGCCCCAGAGATTTGTACTGTTGAGTCCCAGGAATTCAGTGATTTCCTTCCTCCCTGTTTTCCTTGTTGTGAGCTGTCATGCTAAGAGCTTAATTATCTCCATGAAAGTGGCCCTAATCACTTCTAAGAAATCATTTAATGTAATACATAGTGTCTTTTCCTGCAGCCTAAGGCAGAGAGCATATTTTCTGTCACATTTACCTTCATTGTGGTATTAGAGTAACTCTTCCCCTTATATTGATTTAATTATTTTTTCTAGTTTTCATTATATTAAGATGACATTCTCTTCAATCCTTAGGGGAAAAGAAAGAAAACATTCATCATCTTACCAAGAAAAGTTTACAATTTCAGACTGACAAAAAAAGCAAGAGTGAAACATGGCTATCAGTTTCTTACCAGTTGTGTAAATATCAAAAAGTGTATCAAATCCTAGCCTGCCAGCAAAACATGAAATATGATGATAAGGTTTAATTAAAGTAGGACAAAATAAATTATTGGTTAGAAAGAAAATGCTTCATGAAAGAAGCGTAGAGAAAAAAGTGTTTAAATCTTCCAGGCAAGTGCCAAAGTCCAGATTCAGTATGAGTATAAAAATTATTTTTGACAAAGCTGTCATGTCTGTGTCAGCCCCATATGTTTAGCATGGCATTGAACATATGGGTTTTGCAGCACACTGAATGGTAATGGAGTACTACAGAATAGCATATATTGTAGTACCTTTGTTTGCCTCTTTCTTAGGTTAAATACAAGTAGCCTTTTTTAAAACAGTACTTGGATACTTTGCACCTCAGTAAACTGTCAGATGGGCTAGAAAAGTAGGTTTCTTGTACCAGAACTGAAATTCAGTTCACTCTGAAATGTGATCTCTATGTGTATCACTTCTGATGTTGTACTAGCACAGAAGATAAAGCCTCTCACTACTAGCATTAGTGCTAAGAGAAAAGGACAAAGGCAATATTCTTTCAGTCTGCTTCCACATAGTGGTTAGGAGATGAGGGAAGACTTTTATCTCTGTGCTTCACTCTATGACATCAGCAAAGATATGTAAGGAACTAAGAATTTTAAACATTTATTTGAAATCACAGTATTTTTAATACATTTTAATACAGGCTTCACCAGTTCTGTAGTCCAAAGTATTTCTTTTGATCCACATAACCAGTACCATAAAGATTTCTCTACAGCCTTTTTTGCAACTTTATTTAGATGTGGAAAATTATGTCTGTTGGTGTCATTTGTTTTTGTAATTGTTTCTGATGGTGAGCTGCAAACAGATAAAGACATAATCTTTTGATTGTATGTTTTCATATATTCTTCTATCAATCTAGCCAGTATGTTTCTAGAGAAGCATTGTATTGGTAAAATGAGCTGCTCTTACATTCTAAAGAAATAGCTGGTGGAAAGAAATTCTTCTTTCAACTGTGACCCTTATAAAATTTGGAAAAAACGAAGAGTATGTATGTGGATGTTTTGTTTGTGTGTAGCAATCAGAATACAAACATTGGCAGTGGGTTTGGATTAGAAATGCACTTCTGTCTCTTCTCCCTCCCCGTTCACAGGTTCGAGAATCAGTAATCAACCGTTTCCTCACAGCAAAGCACCATTTCATCCTCTCTGACCTTGTCAATGAGGAGGAGATTCCAGGCCTGGGGTAAGAGAGCTATCTTTATTTGTTCCAAATAAAAAAACTAATGTAAAACCACCTGCTTTTTTAATTTCTATTTTACAAAGTGTGTTGATCTGACTTAACTGATGTGACTTTGTGTGTAATATAATAGATAAACTTCCAATCACTGTGTACACCTCTGCCAGTACAGTGTATTGATAAACAAAGTGTAATCAAAACTTTTTTAAGAAGAAGTCTGTTTTTGATGGAAATAAAGTGACAGTGTGTAAATAGGATATACCAGGATGTGATGCATTTCTGATGAGCTGAGCATAGTCCTGCTGGTGTCAGATTGAATATTTCCAATTTTCAGGCAAGTATCAGAGTTAGTAACACTATTACTGACTGGTTCTGTAGGTGATGCCTCCATACAGTCAGTGCCTATACCCTGTAAATAATGTGCAGTAGATTTTTAACTGTAATTTTCTTTGTTTTACTTCCCATATACTTCTGATGCTGAATGTTCTCATATGCTGCTTATGTTCAAAAAATATACTGAGTTTGGAAATTACTGCTTTTCTCTTCTTAAATATTTTTTTTTTTAATACTTGAATACGAATCCCATACCTATCAATTTTAATATGTATCAGTTATCATAGCATAGATGGATCTTAGTGTTGCTCATTTAAAATCTGTGTAAGTAAACAAGTCATAAAACTTATTTTTTTCTTTCATGTAGAAGTTGCTTCTGTTCACTCTAAACACAACACCCTTATACAGTCTAAGTGTTTTTCAACCAGCTGTATAAATCTGAACAGTCCCATCTGCTGGAGACACAGAGACTTGCTCTCTTACAAAAGACTTCATGCTTGGTTTTAGTTGATGTTTTCACATCACAGTAGAGAAAAATATGAACAAGACTACAATTTGCTTTTGTTTAGAATCAAATGTTTCATTTATATTTTCTCATCATGAATCCTAATTCATAATGTATTCTATTTGCAAAGATTATGGTTACTGAATTTAAAATACACCATGGCTTTTTTAATATTCACATAGTGAGATATTTCAGTGACTCATGATTCTGTGTTATTTTAACAGTAATTACTGTGGGGGCTTTATTACATATAAGAAAGAAATGCCATTAGCTATCAGTTTTTAAATGTGTTTTCTAAATGTCTGCAGTTGATATCAATGATGTAAACATTGCATATATCTGCATAAATGAAACACACATCTTCATTTTATTGTTTTCCTGTTTTTCTTTTCTGCTTTGCCTTGGGTTATAAGTTCTGAGGGTCCAGGGTATGTTGTGGTTTACTGATTCTGCTTCCTGTCTGTAGCCCATTACTCAGTGTACATAGCTATGTAGATAGATGCCTTGCCTCTTTTATACAGTGGTTATCATCATCTGCTAGATCACTTGTTTATAGCACTGTAGTTTAGATCTGTCTTGAAGTAATTGTCTTTTTTGCACCTTACATAGTTTTGGAAAAAAAAAAATCTCAAACAACCAAACTTTTTGCACATTGAAGCTATAATTCCTGAAATACAAGACAAAATTGGATTAGTGCAGTACTAAACAATTGCAGCATTTTGACATTTCAGGGAGTTTTGTTTGGCACTAGCGGGAGCAAATATTTCCTTTTCCTGTTAGTGCATAATTTTCATATGGGTCATGGTAACACTGGAATGCTGGATTCTATGCACAACTGACTAATACCTGGTTTATGATTATTAGCATTTTGGGACTCGGCCTCTTTAAACTGGCAGAGCCAAAACGACCATTAAGGCCAAGAAGAAAAGAAAGGAAGAAGGTCACAGCACAGAATTTATCAGATGGAGACATAAAACTGTTAGTGAACATCATCAGAGCCTATGATATTCCAGTGAGAAAGCCAGGGATGAGGTATGTTTAAAACCTTGTTTCCAGTACAGATTCGTTTTCTGGCTTCTTCTGTTTTGAGGACAGATGAAGCAACAGATGTTACAATTCAGCCATGTGTGTTTTGATTCTCATGATAAAAACATACATATATACATTTATCTTTTTACAGAGATGATAAAGGACTGATATTTTTTAAGTTTGTAGATCAATATAGTAATTTTTCAGTAGCTGTGAAATTCAAGACATGTTTTACCAGAAACTGTCAGAAAGATCAGTTACAGCTTTGACAGCATTAAAACTCTGATAATACCAAATGAATTATCCCTTAAGGAAGCCTCTTGATAATACTCAGGGAAATTTTAATTCGTAATATCTTAATTAAATACCAAAAACAAATATTAAAAAATCTAGTTCTTCACTGTGGGATACTGTATTTGTCTCCTGAGTGCAGCATGTTGATCTTCTCCTTGATGAACCATTTAAGTTAATAGACTGAGCCTAATGTGGCTTTAATTTTAAAGGTGACCTTTACACTCAGGCACATTAAGACAATGCCTGCACTGTGTGATGGTGTGTCATGTAGAGACACTGAACAGTCTGCTTCAGCTCCAGAAGCAATGTATTAATGCAGTGTTCACTCTCTCTCTCCCCGCCCCAAAATTAATACACCTTGCATTTAACTCAGAGGTATTTCCAAGCTGGCCAGTTACAGAATTCAGCATTGTCAGCTGTTCTTTCTCTTACTCTATTAGAGGTGGTGTTGCAGTCTGTAAATAAATTGACACTGAGAAAAGCAAATCATTGACAGGAAAAAGATGAAAAATTCAATTCATTACCAGAATTATAACAATAATTAAAACCCCATCCAGTCTTTTTGCATTATATGATATTTTATTTTGAGCTGCTTTATATGTTAATAGGTACTCTTTTGTGGTTTATAATGTGGTCGTACCACAAAATGTTATGTGGAAGTGCTGTAAAAATAAATGTTTTTACATATATTGTTTTCTACTTCACTCATGGGTTGACAAATCTGTAATATTCATATGAATTCTTTTTTGCCATAGAGGCCTTGCCTGAATACCATGAGATCTACACTGTTCATGAATTCTGCAGGGATTAAACTACTTGAATTTAAAAACTTGTAGCTCAAAGAGATTGTGTGGAGTAGGCAACAAAAAAGTCTGCTTTTTTAAAGTTAAAAAGTTAATAAATTCTCAGAAAAGAGAGCCTCCGGGCACAAAGTACTCTTTTGCAATGAGGCTTGTAAGAAGTATATTCTCAATACCCCTTTCTAGCATTTTATTTGTGTTATTTGAGCTAATAAATATCTTCCCAAGGTTAAAATTGCAACAAAAACCATCAGGAGTACTTCCAGTATTCTGTATGGCTAATAGACAATGCGAGGGATTAATATTTAGTAATGAATTCTCTGTCTTCCCTGGTTGTTGTTGTCTGTTTCCTCTTGTAGCAAACTTCAGCAGCCATCGAAATCTTCAAGGTCCTTTAACGAGATGTTTGCAGCCTCCCCATCAGCTCAGAGCCCACCTAACAGCCCAGACTGGGCATTCAACCAGGTATGTTACAAAACTGATATTTTCTGTGAAGCTGTGAGCATTTTCCACAGACAGTAGCATTCACCCTCAGAAAGATACCTTATTGGCAAGGCTTCCTTGCCCACTCCTTTGTCTCCAAAAGGAGAGTAAAGCTGCAAAAGGTTCAGAGAAGAATATACGGAATGGCTCCTGCCCAGTGAAAAATGGTGGGACTTTGAGCCAGAACACCCATAACTGTGAGTAGAGGAGGAGAAATATGGTAGAAAGGCACAAAATCACAAGTCATTGACACTGGATAAGGATTGACTATTTCCTGGCATTGTAAGTACAAATGTGATGGGCAAATGAAGCTGGTAGGAGTTAGGTTCAAAACAAACCTTCAAAGAAAGTTGTGATTCTTCATTCAGCAGTTGGTCAGTGCCCAGAGAAGTTGCTTACATGTATTGTGGATGAAAGAGGTTGGTTTGTGCTGAAGTGGGTATTGGGCAAGTATAGGAAGAGTGATCCATTGGGGGTTACTTAACAGAAAAATCATTACAGACTTAGGAAAGTCTTTCATCTGAAAATGTTTGAAGTCTGGAAGAGTAATAGGAGAAAATACCATCTATGCCTGCTCAGTTCTTACTTTTCTGTGTGTCTTGGCTGCTGGCTGTTTTCATAGGCTGCACTTTGGGTCCAGTACACTCCTAGTTTAAACCAGCACAGCATTCTTATGGCTGACACTGAAATTACAATTTCTTGCTATTTAAAACTAAATTCAGCATCCTTCTGAATGTAGATGAAAGACCTTCAGGGTTTTTACTGTTTTCCTTGTGATTTTCCTTCAAAATTACAGCTTTTTGAAATGTAGAAAAGCTTTTGCCATATGCATTTGAATGTTAAATAAGGCATTTTTAATCACATTAGGGGTTTGTTTTGTCTAGATGAAGTTGCTTATCTGTTATAGGAGCCAGTTTCAGGGACAACTGGGATTGTAGCTGGAGGCTTCTTGGATTACAGATAAGAGGATACAAGTGCACTGTTTTTCCACTGGTGACTGGATCACATGTTCTCATTCAGTTACTTTCCTTGATTAGATAGCCTGTAACTTTTCCACTCTCAGGAGAAAATGTGGTTTTGCCAGTGTATATAAATACATCAAGTATTTTGAATGCACATAAATTTTTGGAAATCCTAGTGTATAAAATATTTTTAAAAGCTCTATAAATACTTAGAAACCCATGAAGTGCAATATTTAAGGTGTATTAAATTTGTATCTGGGCTGAACCAGCCTGATTGCCCCAATGTATGTTTTTCTAAATGCATGAAATGTGTAATTTACTGTGCTCTGATGAATTTCCACAGAGGTTTGTTTCCTTTGTTTTGCTGTCTATTTCTAGGTTTTGGTCCGTCCTTTTGTAGAAGTTTCTTTTCAGCGAGCAGTCTGCCGGACAACAACAGCAGAAGGTCCAAGCCCCTGCTGGAATGAGGAACTTGAGCTTCCATTTAGGTATGGCAAAACAAAACCAAAATATTTCTGCATAATAATAGTTTAATTTGAGCATGTGAATTTATCCTCATTTTCCTGTATTGTTCAAATCACTTTTTTGATTTATTTAACCTCTTCAGAGCTCCTAATGGTGACTACAGCAGCCACAGTTTGCAGTCAGTAAAAGATGAAGTCTTCATTAATATTTTTGATGAAGTACTTCATGATGCTGTAGAGGTGAGTTCATAATTGAAGGACATTGTACACTAGAGAGCATTGTGAGCTTTTTGAAGTTGTCAGAACAAGACTTTTCCATGTAATAACTTCTCCCATCCTGTGCCCCTCTTTTCTCTATTTTGTCATTCCTTATGATTTTATATCTAGTCAACACTGCAAGGCTGTCAGAGGGAGCAATCTTTACAGTGTTAACCTTTGTAAAAATTCAGCTTGTGCCACATAAGATGCTGCTGGAGTTGAACACATCACATGTGTGTAATGTTTTACTGATACTTAGTGAAGTTGAAGATCCTAAAATTGAGAGGCATCATGAATTGTAATCTGAGTTCTGTTCTTAACCTTAATCAGAGCTTTTTACTTCATTCCAGAGGAGTGATCCCAATTCTTGTATTTTTTGCTAACTATCTTGTTATGCTTTATCTCATCTTGTTTTACATCTTTTTGGTGAAATAATTTAAAAAAAAAAAAGCCCAAACCATCTATTGGTTGTTTGTAGTAATTTTTTTGAATGAGACAAGAATTTCAAGTACTAGGAGCAAGAAATTTTTGTAAGCTCTCAGTGTTGGCATAACTCCTTCCCCTGTTGAATCCACTGAAAGCTTTCCTAGTCAATTCAGCAGACACAAAAATAGCAGCACTCAACATTCTTGAAAACATAACCCAGAAATAAATAATTCACACACTTCACTGGGAACAGAATTCTGTCCTCAAAACTGAAATGATACTTGATGAAACAGAAGGAAGAAAGCTACACACTGAAA
The DNA here is from genome assembly GCF_014805655.1 of Passer montanus. Classification (NCBI taxonomy): domain Eukaryota; kingdom Metazoa; phylum Chordata; class Aves; order Passeriformes; family Passeridae; genus Passer; species Passer montanus. The sequence continues at coordinate 14,050,400 of NW_024359832.1, read as the reverse complement.
CTTGGATGTCATGCTAGAGGTTTTTTTAAAAATAATTCTAGGTTGATCATTAGAGATTTGAAAATATGATAGGCAGCACACATGAAAACAGTTTTTCCATTTCACAGGGTTTACTTAGATTTTTATACAATTTTAACTTCAAAAAGCTCTTCTAAATACTAATAGAATATTTCATTACAGGACCAGAGCTTCATTTACTTTGTCTGAGATGAGTGTTGTGGACTCCTTAATCAGTTTTAAGTTCTCCATCTTATGTTATACAGGACTTAAACCCTAGGGTGCAAGCACATTCTATCATGGACTGTAATATGGGTTTTCAGCATCTGGTGTGCTTGAAACTTGTGCAGAATTATTACTGCTGCACAAGTAATGGAGCTGATCAGAAAATGAATACAGAATTCTTTATTAATGCCTCGATTCAGTTGTTGATTGAATGAAAGGAAATGAAACTGTCTTACAAAGTGTTATATTGGGCAACTTTTTAATAGGATGATCGTGAAAGAGGAAGTGGAATCCACACTCGTATTGAGAGGCACTGGCTGGGATGTGTTAAGATTCCATTTACTACCATATATTTTCAAGCAAGGGTAAGTGATTTTATTTGAAGTAAAATACAGAACTGAGAATGGAAAAGGGCTGGAAATGGAATGTCAGATTTAATTATATTCTTTGTAATTGTTAGTTTATTTTTATGGGATTGTTTGAAGATGTCTTTGAAACCACTGGGATTTTTTTGACTGATTTGAGTATTTCCCAGGAAGTTCAAGGTTTTGAAGGGAGCTGAGATAAAATATGCTCAACAGTGGCAATGCATCCTGACTTCCTTCAGTAGCAAGGTTAAAAGCACAGATTTTTTTGGGTGGTTTTCTCAGTGGCTTTTGAGGGCTCTGGTATTGCACAGCCTAGATGGATGAACTAGGAATAGAATCACCTAGATACATGAGGAAATTTGAACTTTTTTCCACCCTCTCCACGAATCACAAGATTTTGATCTTTGCCTCTCCCAATCCCTTCTTTCTTCCAATTCTAGAACTTTTCAAGAGATGCTTTCTTCAAGAAATAGCCACAGTTAGTCATGGGAGTAGTAGTAAAATATGCTCTTCTTCAGAGGAAATACTTTTTGTCCAGCCATTCATCCTGGACTTAGTTTAAGGAAACTACTTCTTTCCATTGACAGTCCTATCATATTGTAATACAGTTTTAATGCATACTTCTACATGGCAGTTGCTTTTTCCTGTAGATCAAATCATCTGATCACAAAAGTCAGAATCTTCATGAAGTGAGAAACTCAGACATGAGTTGCATTCTTAATGACATATTCATTTAGTATTCTCTGGCCATATGGGGCACTTTTCAGAACGTTAATGACTTCAAGGCATACTCTGAGCCTCCCAGATTCTTTGGGTGGAGGGAAAGTCTGTAGGAGTCTCATTTGTGTGCAGTGCTTGGTGATCAAAGTGGTTTTCCTGGCCCGTCTGCAAAGCGTTACAGAATGTGATTGTCATGGATTCAGGAAAGCATGGGATACGTTTCATTGCTGAGGAATCTTGGACAGTGTATGTCTAACCAGGCTTAGTCTACCTGTTTCTGCTAGATATTAACAATATGCACTCTTCAACTTGAGAGGTTAATCAGTTAATTTACCTCTGAGAGCTGTGGTGCCCTGTAGCATGAAGCTTTCACTGATTTTGAAGAACATGTGAGTAGTAAGAGGATCTGACCTTCTTTTCATGAGTCTCTGGCCATCCTGTGCAGCAAATGTCACATAATGTGATCACCATTGCTATATGTCAACAAACAGGAAACAACATGATCCAGTGCTCATTTTTAGGGAATTGTTCCATGTTGAATGAATGAAATCCACCTGAGAAGTGTGTCTGCTCACAGAGGAACCTAATGGTCAGGCTTGACATTTTAACAGACTGCTTATCAATACAGCCACCATCCACAATCCATCTTTAAGGATTTCCCATACTCATGTCAACCTCTGCTCTTCAGCTTCTTGGTCTTTCTGCTGTAGAACCAGAGGAGCTCCAGAATTCCTGTCAGATACTTCTGAATCTCTTTGAGGAGGTTGTGATTGCCTAAGCAGAGTGTGAGTGCTTGTATAGATCTTTCCAGCAGTAGAAATTCTTTGAATAGAATTTCATATGGAATTTGAAAAAGCCTGATCAGCAAAGGTGCATCTAGCAACTAAATTTCAGTAGCAAATGAAGCATTTCATCATCCTGTTCTAATACACTGGAGCAGAAATTTTGAGTGATATATTCAGTTTTCTCCTCATCAAAACTTAATTTTGTTCTTAAATGTTTGATGAGCCATGCCAGTGAGTCATCTGTTCATTTCCCTCATCCGCTGAAGATACCCTTTCTGGTGGAAGTTGCCTCAATTGTGTCCAAATCAGGAGCTTACTCTTTTTGCTTTTCTTTTAAAGCTGGGTACTTCCACTATTGAAACCTGCCCAAGCAAGTGTGGGCCTGCCATCTCTTGTGTCACCCAGCCCTTCAGAAAGACCTTATTCTCTGTTTGTGGTAACAAAGGGAGCTGCCAAGGGCTGGAGGGTTTGGCAGAGCCATTCCATACAGAACTGGATAAATGGGCCCAGTTCCAGTTCCACCCAAGGAGCATCTTGTGCTGTGCATGGAAGAGGGTCCATCTCTGAGATGCTGGAGCATCCTTCCCACATCACTCATAGGCAAAGGCCTGTTAGTCTGCTGCTGCCTTGAGAAGCATAGTTGTGCAACCTGTATTTTGCCATTTTTTTCATTTTTCCAGGTAAAGAGGCATGTAGAGTTTGCTGTTTGAAATAAAAGTAGTGAAATGCCAGCAGTCTTTCTTTGTGAACTAGTGTGTATGATTTCTATTTCATTAAATATTAGTGTTCATAATATGCAAGAGAGGCTGAAATCGAGTTGTGATTAATATATTTAACAATGAGATACCTCGTGGTTTCCCCACAGTTAATCAACATAAATGTTATATTCTCTCTTTTTATTATTTTGTAAATTAAACTAACAATCAAAAGAAGAAAATATGCAGACACAAGCAGCAAATTTATGTGAGAGAGAACTTTTGCTTTTTTGCTTTTAATGAGAAGTATTTCTCGGTGTTTTCTGTATCTGTTGTAGATTGATGGTACATTTAAGATCAATATTCCTCCAGTCCTCCTTGGTTACAGCAAAGAAAAGAGCGTGGGCATGGAGAGAGGTTATGATTCCGTGAGAAATCTGAGTGAGGGCTCATATATAACACTGTTCATTACCATTGAACCACAGCTCATCCCTGGAGAGTCTGTCAGAGAGAAGGTAACTAATCACTAATTCATCATACTCTTGCTCTTTGTTTCCAGTGGTGCAGTTCTTCAGATGCATATTAATAGCTCTCCTTAGTGTACCAAAGGACATGAATGCAAGTACAGAAGGACATTCATACAAATTTGGGGTAGTTTATTTTAAATTTTTTATCTCAGTTCAATTTAATTAGATGCACCATTAAGTGAGATGTGCACTTAATGCATGAGAAATAACTTTGCCCAGGTATCTAATTTTAGTCCTACGAGAAAGCAAATTGGCATTCCTCTCTGTGAGCATGTAGTTTTTCCATGTATTTGTGTAAACAATAAAGCATTTGTGTGAGTATTTGTGAACAGTGGATGAAAAGGAGGTGCAGGTGCAAAGAGTATTTTCTTGCTTCTGTGTTTATACTGTTCAAATGAGCATTTATTATTTATAGCTTCATGCATGCCTCGAGATCTTGAAGATAATAATTCCTAAACAGCAGCTGCTATTTTTTTCAGTTTCATTAGTAAACCAGAAGTGCCTTAGACTAACAACAATAGTCATTACAATTCTTGCTGCAACTCTCCAGCTGCAACACATACACCTATTATAGAAAGAGTTTGGCATATTATGAAAAAAAACAACCTAAATAATTAGCCATACTTTCTTCCTATTCCTGACCTGCACCTAATTTGAAATGCTTGTGTAGTGCTTTAGGATGCTAAGCATAATTTTAGTTTAATTTTATGAAACCTTTTTTGTTTCTGTACTTATTTTTTCTCTCTTTCCTGCTGTCCTTCCTGAACCTCTATTAGATGAATGAAATGCTTAAGAAGGTACAACATTAATAAATCAGTTGAGATACTCCTGTTGTTCCCAGTTTAAGATTTAGCTTGGGTTTGTGCCATTCAGCAGCCTTTTTGCAGATTGTGTTACTTGACTGTGACATAGTAATTGTTTATTTGCCAGAAATATTTGCAGTAAATTGCTACATTTAAGTTTACAACATGCCAGAGGCTCTACTTTCTGCTCTTAATTGTGGTGGAGAAGAATCACCACTGTGTGCCTTCTAACTTGGAGGTCTGGCTGCAGGGCAGTGCCCAGCTGTTCCACCTCAGGTTAGTTTAAGAGTAACAAATTACAAAAGTGGCTTATTTTAAATGAAAATATTAAAAAGGATGAACTTTAATTCTCAGCACCACTAGAAGTATACAAGGAATTCTAAATAGATAATTTTGACCAATCTTAATACCTTTAAAAAATGACATCTTAGGTATCATCATGAAATAATTGTCATTGTTATATAATTAATATGTGCTTTTAAGTCCTACATTTGCTTCTGAAAAATCCCATTTAACCATGTGGAAATTTTAGACACCTCTGAATTATAAGGATTCATCTAAAATTCACTTGAACCTTCTCTGCAAATATTTTGGCATTGAGCAGTGTTGTTGCAGTATTATTTATATAAAAATCATTGAGATTTTATGCATAGTGTCAATTGTGGTTTTAATAGAGTGCTGTGGGAATAGCACATAGGATTAGTACCTAACCATAATTGTTTACTTTTGAATTAATATGTGGTGTTACATCCTCATGCCCCTAGTGTTACTTGGCCATAATTTTCACTACATTTTTCAGTGCTTTAATAAAGCCAGCTTATCTGTATAGATCCTTATGGGCATTTATATTAAGTGCAAATTACCTGATTTTCCATTGCCTTGACCTTCCTTTTATGTCTGTAAGCAAAACTTTATGCTACAAGGCAAGTTCAAAGTGCTATTAGAAAATAATTTAACAATCATTTTATTGTCCTCTAAATGATTAAATATAGCCAAATATGGTAAAGACTTAAGTCCAAACTATAAATAAAACTGGTTGTGTATAAATTCTACTGTCTTTTGAAGTTTGATACCCAAGAAGATGAGAAACTGCTCCAGGCAGCAGAAAAATATGAAGCTGAATGTACATCGAAGTTTCCAAGCCGCCAGTGCCTAACTACTGTCATTGACCTTGATGGAAAAACAGTTTTTATTACCAGATATATCAAACCTCTGAATCCACCACAGGAGCTTCTTGATGCTGTCACAGATAGATCTCAAACAGCAGCAGTAAGTACTTAGAAAATATAGTGAAGTCTCTGGGATACAGATTTCAAGATGTTTGTTTGTTTGCCTTGGCTCATGCACATAAGCTTTTGTGTCTCTGCTGTACAGCTACACCATTTGCAAAGGAAAAACTACAGATACAAAATAAAAGTAGTAATGACTATGAATGACTGTGTAATACACAGTAAGTCCAACTGTAATGATACTGTAAAATAGTACTTGTTTTCTCTGGGGAAAAAATAAGTGTATTAATGAGTATTGTCCTTTAAAAGACAAAGAATTATGGCAAATCTCAATGGCACTAGATCATATCAGTCTTCTATACAAATTCTAAAATGAGCTAGCTGCTACTGTACTGAGGTTTCTCAGTGTTTTGTCATTGAGTAGAAACAGCAATATTCTTCACATCTGGTATAATAACACTAGAGCATTTTGAATTAAAAGGGGTGACCTGCTCTGTTTTGTTTTCTTGCAGGAACTGGTGGCTCGATATGTTGCTTTGATTCCTTTTTTGCCAGATAGTGTTTCATTTGCTGGAATTTGTGATTTATGGAGCACATCAGATGTAAGCAATGTATTAAGAAGAAGTTCTTTATCCTCTTGAATGTGATGGAACATCCTAGTGGACATGTTTTTGGAGGGAGGTTGTACTAGATTAGGTCTTGAAGTTCCTTCAGACCTAAATTATTCTGTGATTCTGTTATTGTGAGGAATATTTTTGAGACATTTATTTGAAAGAATAAGGACCCAAGCTTGAAAGAAGTTGCTTATTCTGATCTGAGACAAAATTTTATCCTTGGTAGGTTGCAATAATACATTAGGGCTTCAAACCATCTCCCTTTCTTTCTCAGTTATAAACCAGTCCATGTCATAGACATGCACAAGAGAAGGGATGCTGACTGATGGAGACTTTACAGCTAGACTTAAAATGGATCATTGTCATTCCAAGGAACTACAGAAAAGACATTACATTTAGTGTAAGCAGTAATGGGATATTTAGTATTCTGTCACACAAATGCTGTAATTTAGAGAATAACAGCAGACATTGTTTATCATAGATGAAGTTTTTATCATCTCAGAACTTTTCTGAAAAATGGTCTTTCTGAAAAAGACAAAGACCCTGGTTCTTGTGATATCAGATCTCATGTATTCTCACACTCTTCGTCCTGTGTGTTGAAGCAGTGACCAATAAACAGTAAAGACCAATTGCAAAGATCTGAGAGGACTCCTTGCTTCAGATGTGTTAAGAAACATTATAAAATATTCTAAGTTGATAACTGCCTAGAAAACCTTTTTTTTTTTTAATACCTCAATTAGCAATTTCTTTATCTTCTGGCGGGAGATGAGGAAGAACACGCCGTGCTCTTGTGTAATTATTTTCTTGGTATGGGGAAAAAAGCCTGGCTTATCATTGGAAATGCCGTTCCTGAGGTAAGAGGATTCTTTCATTTGGCCTAAGTATTAACTTTTATTTTGTGAAGTCTTTGGCCCCCAACAATGGATAATTGTTTCTTGCTGGGATGTTTTATCTAAAGATTGGTGCTGGGCACTGATTCTTTTCAGAGAAGTAAATAAAAAATTGAAAGTATATCTTAGTGTATGTCTGGGTTTTTTTCCTGGACCTCATGCTTAAACTGGTAGTAGTTGTCATCATAATACAGTACCAAGTGTCTGTAACCCTTCATTTGACTTTAGCTTGTATAAATGGTGTATCCAGAACCAATTGATGGAGACGGGCCCTTCACAGCATCTCAGTCATGGATACACGGGGTCTAACTGAGTTTGTGTGGGATTTGGTACAGGTTCAGAGGTGATAGGAGAGGCCTAGGGGCATGCCAGGGGTTCTTACTGGTCACACACATCTGCTGATTCTCTGACTGATGGCAGAGCTGCAGCAATAGTAAAGATAGATTGGTTCAGGCTGAACAAGTGCCTCTCCCCCTGCCCACTGTAATGCAGGCAGGTGAGGGGTCTGCTCTGCCTTGGGCTCCTGGGAGCCAGTGTGGCAGCAGCTGGGCTCAGACTGGCCCAGAACTGAAACACTGAGGTTGTTCTGGTGCTTGGGAGATGCCTTTGTTCTCAGGGAAGCACTCAGATTTCCAACTAACCAATACTGCTCTTTTCAAAAAGGTGGTAACTGTTTATAATGCAAATTTCTACATACATATGAAAGGCTTTTTTGGTAAAAATTTCTGTCTAAGCTACGTTCTTAAGCACATTCTGAGACACTGCAGTGACAGGAACAAGTACTCAGATACATTCCTTCCCTTCAAAATCTGATTGAGATGCTAGTCATTAATAAAACGTTTGTAAGGAGGGAATTTACTCCAGGTATTTCAAGATACCTGGAAAATATAAGGGATGACAAGAACACAGGAGAGCAGTTTAGGGATTCCTGATTGAGAATATAAAGAGAAATTCCTCACATGCCAGGGAGGGAGGCTGATGGCTGAGACACAGAGTGTGCTGCCTGGATGGGAGTCCTTCAGCTCTGAGGTTGCCCTTGGATGAGAGCTGTGGCAGTAACCAAGCAGGATGTGTTGATACTGAAGTGGCATCTGGTAAACATCCCTGTATGTGGGATTTCACATCTGTTTGTAGTGAGACAAGACCTTTCAGACTCGATATGTTAAGAATGGCTCGGAGCTCTGCATGTCTGACATTTCTCTGCCACGTTATTATATAAGTGTTGAACTGTAATGAACCTGTAAATTCTTCCAAACAGTTTGCCCTAAAAAGCACTATCAACCTCAACAGTAAAAATCTAGTATTACCAAGAATACAAAGCATACTGTCCTTGTAGCCAGTTTTCAAACATCTTTCTCATACTTTTTTTTTTCCTTCCTAGGGACCAACTGCATATGTATTGACTTTGGAACAAAGTCAGTATGTAATTTGGAATCCCAGTACTGGATGTTTTTATGGGCAGTATGATACTTTCTGCCCCTTACAAAATGTGTACTGTCTGATCAGCTGTGATAATGTAAGTGTGCCCAGTCTTGTCACATTTCTATACACATGAAAGTTAATAACTTGATTCTTTTTTTGGCATAATTTGTTTTTATTGTAAACATGTTTAGGATATCATTTATTATAAATATAATCAAATTTTAAGTAGGTTTTTCACCTACTTTAAGTAAGAAAGATTTTTTTAATCAGCATTTAGGTGGATCAAGAGATTTGTTAATGTAATTTTCATTACTGAGTTTCACTTACATGTTTCCCAGAGTGGATGGGCTAAGATTACAACTGCTTAGGTGAGGAGTAGTCATTCCTCAAAGATAATAGTTTGCAGGTGAAATATGACTGAAAAATGAGAAAAAAAGTATAAAGAGTCACTTGAGTTGCCCATGTGACATTATTCACAACCTGGATGGTTCAACGTGCACAACACAGGGCACAAAAACAATACTGATTTTCTCTTGGCATCAAGTCCTCCCATTTATTTGAAAATAGGCAAGTAATACTGGTGCATGTTGATAAGGTATTATTCATTGTGTGGCTGTAAACTCTCTGAGATAGTGGGGTGAGAGAGGAGAGACTGTAGAGCTGTGCAGCTCTGGGCAGGTGAAGGAGCAGCCACAAGCTGGGAGCTGAGCCTGGGCAGGGAGGCTCAGAAACCCTGGGAAGTGTCCTGCCAGCAGCATTCCCTGACTTGGTTGGAAGCCAGACCTCCCACGTTCTGGGGACACAAACAAGGAAATGATAACAGGGTAGAAAGATGTGTGAAAGTCTGAAAATGAGAAAATAGAAGGCAAACTTAAAAGAAGAACCCTAGGGTTTATTTGAATGGAAACTGGAAGTTGACTTTAAAAGTTTGCCCCTCAGTTTTTGGAATGCCACGCATTATGAGTTTTGTTTTGTTATTTAATCCCCTATGTTCTATTTTAAACACAGATCCTAACTTTAGATGAAAATTTGATATTCTAAAGTACATTTATTTTAAAAGTGTCAGTTCTTTTACTGAAAACATTTTGGGGAGTGGTAGAGTTGTTTGGTTTGGTGTTTTTGTAAGCGGCACTAATCCTGCAGTTAAGAAAAATGTAACTTAGTTGTTAATTGCTGGCAGAAGCAAGTAAGGACTTGAGCACTGACTTGAACTTCAGAACACAACAACAGCTTCCAAGGCACCTAATTCCTGTCTCAGTGAGACTGAGCAGTCCCAGCCAGGAGAGCCACACCACCTCACACCCAGCTGGGGCAGAACCAGCTGTCCTAAAAGGCTCTACAGAGCCTCAGTTACAAAGGGTCACACACATTGCAGAGTAAGTTGTGGTACATTTTGCAGCCTTAGAAATAGTTATTTAAAGGTTGCTAGAACAAGAATCCTACAGTGCCTGCATGCTCCAGACTAGGCACAGAAGCCAAAATGAATGTCTGTAAAGAAGGGGAGTGCAAGACATGGGTTCCTTCCACTTACTGACCAAATGTGCACAGAAGCTGTGACTCGTGTGTCTGCAGTCTCTGCTTGTCTTCTGCAAGGTACACTTAGAAGAGCAGTAGTGTTGGGGTGCAGCAGCTGCCAGGCATCACAGCCACAGCAGCACTGGGGTGGGGTCTTGGAGGAATTTAATCAGAATTCAGAAGGAATTGTGCAGCAGGCTACAGGAGGCTAACATTATATAGAATTTAATTCTGTGTAAGTGGAATGTGTTCCATAGGTGTTGATTATATGCTGAAAGCTAAACCAAATTTGCTTTCCTGTAGATTTGGTTTAATATGCAAGAATATGATTCCCCGGGAAGGATATATTTTGATATCAGCAAACCAAAACTTTGGAAGCCTTTCTTTTCAAGAAGTTTGCCATTCCCTGGTCTCCGCAGCATTCAGGTATTGATGGATCTATTGCCAACTCCAAAAGAGGGATTAGGATATCACAGACTTGGTATAAAGAAGCAGATATTAAGTTATTTGGAATTCTTTGGTTAAGTATATTTATGTAATAGCATTGGTTTTTAAAAATATTTCTTAGTTACTCCTTTAAAAAAATGAAAGCAGGAATACTGAAAAAAGTTGATTTTATACAGAATTAATATTTTTGCACTCTATCTAAGATCTCAGGGCAACAGTGAAGTAAATTGAATAAATCTTTAACACAAACATATCTAAAGTAGTAACTCAGTATTATAAAGAAAAAGTCAACTTTTGTCTCATTGCTAAGAAGGCATTTTTTTCAAGCTGTATGAACATCACTAGTAAAAAGCCAGAAATTTCTGTACAGTGATGAAAGGTGTAAACAGTTCAAATTTACTGGGGGGGGGAAGGAAACCCCAGAATTACACACAAATATCTAGTTAAATTTTAGATTCTTTTTGCATAAATGCAAACTTCTGTGAGCATCATCAAGGCAGAAAGTCCTGAAGTTACATTGTTATATGTTTAGAAGAGACTGCATGTTTTAATATTTATTTATTTATTGGTAGCCTGAAGAACTAACTTATGAGCATTCAGATAAGGCTGCTGCACTGGAACTGCAGAGCAGGTAATGCTACCTCCAGAACAAGTGCCATCAGTGCTAATACCAGAGCATTCCCAGGTATTCATTCCTAGCTCCTAAAAATCTGATTTCAATGCCATGAGAATGACACTGAAAATCAGAAGCTATTGTTTCAGGGCTTTTTAAAATTCTCTTTCTTCAATAGAGATTGTGAGGTAAAAAGAACTAATCAGTCATTGCTCCGCCATTTCACAAAGAACAAAATGCTGTGGGGGGATGAGAGGAGAGGGTGTAAACTAAAAGGGGTTGTAATTCCATGGCTTTCCATGCAGACATTGACAATGCAGACATTACTACACAGCTCTGTTGGCTTTTCTGCACTTCTAGTGAGCAGTAAGTTTAACTGAGGTCATGTGTGGTTCTCAGAATCTGTACTGTCTGCCAAGGGAGATCAGTTCAGATGTCCAATACTAGAATTGTAATAATCAGTCTATCTTACTGCAGGATTGAAAAAATATTAAAGGATAAGATTATGGAATGGAGACCAACGCGCCCAACACATTGGAACAGATACTGCACCTCCACCCTCCGAAACTTTTTGCCGCTGCTGGAACAAAAGCAAGGCAAAGATGTAGAAGATGACCATCAGGCAGAGCTGCAAAAACAGCTGGGAGATTACAGGGTACACTTGTGAACATAAATGGCTTGTGCATAGAAGCAGGAATTTAAATCCCTAGGTTTTAGAATCACCACTCTGTGGTGTAGAAGAGTGTCCATGGCTGGTTCTGTCTTCTGCTACCAAAATCCACAAGAGATTTTATACCAAAGAGAAACCATTATAATATTAATAGAGTGATGATCTGGTTTATTTCATTTGTATGTTGAAGATAAAACAACAATGCACCCATTAACTTTATATTGTTATGTTCAGCAGAAACATGAATTGCTGCACAGCAGCCACTACTGCAGTACATCAGCACCAGTGCAGTCTCCCAGCAGCAGCTGCTAGGGGCTCATTGCTGCAGCAGCTCTCAGGGTCAGTAGGAATCTGCTGCTGGTGCTGAGTAGTGCTACACACAGTCTGCTTACAGGTGCAGGAGCCCACACAACAAGCTTTTCTTCACGTCTTTGCTTCACTCTCTAAAATTGACTGATGTGTTCACATGCAGCCACTGGTGTGCCTGTGCATTATTCTTCCAGGCTGGTTGGAGGGGCTTTTTGCTTTCCACATGGAACACCTGTGACAGTACTGGCAGCTCTGGCCAGCTCCAAAATGCGTTGGGGTTTCGCTTCCTGTTGAGCAGGAGACATTTGCTCAAATCCCAAGCCAGAAGAAGAGAGTGATTTAAAACCAGCTGCAAGGCAAAAAAGCAATGAAGCTCTACTATATGTGTTCATTAATGTAACTGTATTCTAGTGGATTCTAAAGAACTTCACTTTGAACTTTAACCAAATTAAAGAGGAAAAATGGCATAAGCTTGCCTGGAGTATGTGAAAAAGGGAGGTGTTATCAAAATACAAACATAGGTTCTTCTATTGCATCACCTCAGGCTGGCAATAGAGAAGATAATTTGTTTTACTCAGCATGTCAATTTTTTTAACTATGTATTTATTCAGGTGCCTCCATCTTTTCTTCTTACATGTTTTCTTTTCTTTCTTTTCCCAGGTCTCTGGATTTCCTATTCATATGCCCTATTCTGAAGTGAGACCTTTAATAGAAGCTGTACACAGCACAAGAGTTCACACCATTGATGTTTCCAGTGTTGAATTTGCTCTGGCTGTGTATGTTCATGCTTATCCCCAAAATGTTCTCTCTATATGGATTTATGTTGCTTCACTTGTGCGAAATAGGTAGTACAGACCAGTCTGACTGCTGCAGGAAATTTGCTTATATAGGTGTAAATATATGATTTCTTTCACTGCTGAACTATTCCAAGTATTTTAAAAATCAAATGACAACATGATTTTTAGTAGTTATTTGCCCTAAAACCACTAATTACTGCTAAGGAAGAGACTGACAGCATAAATTTCCAGTACTAATAGGTGATTTTTATGTAGTCTTTTATAGCTCCCTGTGGGACCTCACACTCTTAAAGCATTACACGTTCACATATAAGTGACAGTGCAGAGTAAAATGTTTCCTTGGTATCCCTGTAGCTAGCCAGTTTATCTACAGATGATCTTCCTCTTCAAAAGACACTTGTAAATAAAAAAAATTTCTGTATCTCAGTTTCTGAATTTTTAGCTATGAAAAATTTCATATACCTAAGAGCCATCAATGAAGAGACCATACCTCAGTTTTTGAGAGGCTGCTTCATATCCTGCTCTGTATTTTATGTCTGTATCATGCCAGCATCATTTAAAGGTGGAAGACATTTTCTTAAGAAGTTAAAGATGAAGGATTTAATAAATATTTTTATTAAACCTTAAGCAGAAGCTCCTTCCTTTTATACATGTATTTGATTAAATTACTTAGGAGTATGAAATCCTTGTCTGCAAGTTAGCAAACTTGTGAGTAGATGATTATCAAAAGAACAGTTAACTAAAAATCAAATTCACTTACTAGTATGTAAGTAGTTGTGGTGTTAATACTGATATCCATATCCTTTTCCTGCTGTTATCTTGCTAATCAAACTCTTCAAGTAAAAATGACAGTGGACTGAGTTTAGGAAGTGTTCAGCAGGACCTTGAACTTGCCTTTGTTGATTTCCAGATGGTTCCTTTCTGCCCATCTCTCCAACCTGCCCAGGGCCTTCTGAAGGGCTGCACAACACTCAGGGGGACCAGCCCAAAGCTCCTCACAGCTTTGTGCTGTTAGTGAACCTGCTGAGGATGCATCTGGACCTTCAGCCCAGCCTGGACTTACTCGTCCCATGAATTAGTTAGCCCAGACTTGGACCTTGGGGGACATCACCACTGGCCTCCAACCAGACCTTGTGCCCCTAACTACAAACCTCTGGGATCTGTGTTCAGCACCTCACTGTCCACTCATCCAGACCACAATTCCTGACCCTGTGAGGAGGTTTGGGAGACAGTGTTGAAAGCCTTGCTGAAGTCAGGGTTGACAATGCCCACTGCTCTCCCCTCATCTGGCCAGGAACTTGTTCCATCATAGAGAAAGTGGGCTGGTCAAACAGAGAATCCATGCTGACTATTGCTGATCACCTTTGTCATCCATGCAAGAGATGCCTCCAGAGTGAGACACTCCATTACCTTTCCAGGGATAGAGGTCATGCTGACTGGACAGTAGTTCCTTGGATCCTTCTTGTCCTTTTTGAAGACCAAGGTGACATTTGCTTTCCTGCAGTCCTCAGCCACCTCTCCTGATCTCCATGACCTTTCAAAGATGAGTGGCCTCACTATAGTGTCTGCCAGCTCTCTCAGCACTCATGGACTTGCTTAGAGTCAGGGGTTGTTGCCACCCTTCTACAGGCCTCACTAGAAAGTACATTGTCATCACATGATGCTGTGCTGAACACTGATGGCATCTCCCAAGCTTATTCCATGGTGTACCTGCAGCTCATTCCATCCTCAGCTGTGTCTACACTCACTAGTATTTTTCTTACCTTACTCTTCAGTTTAGCATGACCAAGATGGTGGCAAAACTTGCCGTTTCCTCCAGCTCTGCCTGCACACTGACTTCCCAGACACCTTTCCCTAGAATCTTGAAAGCTACTAGGTCACCATGACTGGTGTTCTAAATAAATACTACTCAAAAGAATTTATCCAATTAGGAAAACAGGTAAAAATTACTAACTTTGTATTGTCAGTCCTAAAAATTAGGCACAATAGGAAAAAGAAAACAACCTGTTTGCCTTCTGCAAAAGCAGACACCTGCCCCTCCTCTGCTGCAGAAAAAAACCAGCCTGCAACTGTGCCAACCACGAGCAGGTGGCCATTGAAGTTTACAACTTGCCATGGGCTACAGTACTCATCCCTCACACAGTGTGCTCTCCTCATACCACCACACACACACCACTCATCTCTCTTCCTAGCACACATTTCACTAATCACAGAATTTCTGCTGCCTGCCAGTCGTCTCTACTGTTCAGAGAGGAATCTTTTTAACTATGAAAGCAAGGGGGAAAATGTATTGCTGTCTTTCACAGAGTTCAGATTAATGAAAAATTACTTCCCTGGAAGCTGTTTCAAAAATGCAACTTAGCAGAGTCATAGGAACCATAAAACCAAACCAAAACCCCCATACATACTGTACAGCTAACAGCTCTGCAACCATGACAACACCCTCCCACCTGCCCAACCTCTGCAGCTTCTGGCATGGCACTCTCAAAGCACAGATATTCAACCACTGCACACATTTTTTTTATTGGTGGGAATGTTTTATTTACGTCTTTCAAGCCCAAATACAAAACCAAATGCAAAAGGAAGTTGGCAATTTCCCTAATTTTGCAATATAAAGAACAACTTCAGGATGAGAGGAAAGGGGAAGAAACCAGGCTCCTAAAGATGTATAATTGTTACCCAAATGCAAACAGTAAAATTCAGATTCTCTGCGGAGGTTTATATTGTACTTGCGGATTCAAAATTAAAAAAAGAAAGTCACCTAACACAAAATAATTCAGTAAAGTACAGTTAAGTGCCAAAATTGGAATAAAGTGGCATTAAAAAAAAATCTGAAGATTTTCCCATCTTCCCCAAATTATGTAAAATAAAACCCAACACCCTTCAAGCCAAATGAGGTTGTGAGATTGTTACAACACTGTACAGTACACTCATAATTAAGATTCTGAAGTTGTGGGCAGGGTCAGGCTAGTATAACAAGTCTCACTCCAAGGATTGTTAACACAAGATGCGAGCTGTAAGTAAAGTGCATGAGAGGAAGCCTGCTCAGCTAAATGAAGTAGACCGAAAGATGAGATGTCAGCGGTCATTCGCCAGAGCGGCAGCAGGCCCGAAAACCACACTGCAAATTCTGGCATCCACTGGCGGTTTCAGCATGAGGACCTGCACAAAAACAACAGCAACGTGAAAAGAAGGAAGGGCCACTCATTTCATAACTCTCAATCTGGTGATTCAGAAAACGTCTCATTTTTTACAATGCACTACACTTCATTCAGTACCGTGAAGTCCGAAATGCTGCTGGTATTATCACAGTGTAAAAAACCTCACCTGGAACAGGTATTTTTCAAGAATTTTTACTTCATAGCTTAGTCCCATGAAGATAACACATCCCAGATTACACAAAAGTACCATAAGCAACACTAAATGAGCAACTTTACACAAGCTGCCACAGCTTCAGAACTGAGTGGTTTTGACAATGTATTTTTAATTCCCATTTTTCAAATTCAGATGATCATTACCAAAGAAACCATAACCTCCAAAACTATGTCTGTGGTAATGGAAACAGCTTTTTAGCCAGGAGGTTGTTTTTTTTTCCTCCATGAACTCTTCATGGTTGGCCAGTCTTTCACATACTCTTGACTGGAAATTCAAAAGCTAAAGACAATCACCTTAGCACCACTGCAGTCATCAGAAGCCATAAGGCTAAATATGAGCCATTCAGAAAAAAGAATGAGTTGCAAGCACAGAAAGCACAAACCAACATTGTAACTCTACCCACCTCCACTTACCTTCACTTACTCCTTTCATGTAAAATGTTAAAGTGACCATGAGATAAGAAATTACTGTATTTATTCAAATGGGGTTTTATTTCCTGCAGCCGTAAGCCTGCTTTGAGACCCATTTGCACTCAGGCTGGCTGAACTCTGGCACCCAACAAACACTGGAAGTGGATTGCTGAGTCAACTCAAACAAGCTGGTAACCAGGACAACACAAATTTTCCCCATTTGTATGAGAAACAAATCAACAAATATTTCAGGTGTTTTTAATGTATATAGAAATTCTAACAGCACCTTTAAATGAACTAGGGCACCATGCCATATCTGGCTTTTTTTACCTCCTTGAACAGTAAAGCCATAATTAAATTAAATTTCCAAGAATCTGGGGCCTTGAAAACAGCTTCCTACTTCATGTCACAGACCAATAAGCAATACTTAAGATACATGAGACTGAAAAAAACTTGAAACTGTAAGGAAAGATTAGTTAAGTGAACTTTTCATTGGTCAATACTCTCATTTTCCTTTTCAAATCTTTTTATTCACCTGAACTAAATTTTGATCCTCCACGTCACTTACGAGCTAGTTTGAAAGCTTCTTCAGAAATCCTTTAGAAAGGAGACTCAGTGCTTCTGAACAGCTGGTTCAGCAGAGCATGTTCTGTGCAGCAGCATTTTCCAAGGCGTAGCTGACCTTCCCCAGCACTGCCACAACTACACAGCACAGCAGTGATGCTGAAGCAACTGTCACATTTCTAGCAAAATGCTTGTTGACAAACCATAAAAGCCCAAGGAAAGGAATTCTCAGTATTATTCAATATTGTTTTCCATCCTTTTCTTGCTCATTTTGTGTTCCTCATGCTCCTAGCTGGAACATACCAATTTCAAGGTCTGACCAATGCTCCATCTAACACTAACTTCAGCACTGGTGACAGCAAGTGGTGTCTAGGGACATGATATAAAAGCCTATCATGCACACCTTTGGTGTTTTTCCAGCAACCCTAACTGTTGCATCAGGGACACCGAAGTCCATTTCCTTCAGTACTTGTTTATGGCTCAGTTGTGCATGCAGGTTTTTAACCTCTTTTTAAACCTCCTTTCACAATTCTCCACAGGACCAAGTTCCAAAAGTTCACTACACGGTGCATCTGTGTAAAATTCACCCAGTGCCCCTGAGCTCTAACACTGCAAAATCTGGAGAATTACCACTGCACATTGACCTCATCTACTGCTTTCCATTTCTGTAACAGTCATGCCCCCTTTTCAGCCATCTCATTCCCAGATTGAACATCCAGCCTTCTGAGTGTTCAGTTCCCTAACTTTTTAGAAGGCCTCTTCTGTATCTTCTGTAACTCCAGTGTATACTCTCCTCAGGATGGGGAGACCAAACCCATCATGCAGTGCTCCACATGTGAGTGCCCCAAGGCTTCCAGGACCATGCACAGCACCCTCTATCTTGCTGTCACCACCCTGACGATGGTAACATTGGTGGCTTTTTTGGCTGCTGCTGCAAATAGGAAAGATCTCAGAATTAGCACCAACAGCTCTCTGAAATCATTATCTCCACACTGCACCTGCCAGCTCTGAATTCTGTTTCATGCAATCACAGTTTGATTATTCCCAGCCACCCAGACCTTTAACCACACATACAGCTACAGTGACACTTCTGGAAATCATCATCAGTATTATCATTACTCGAAGACCGCACAGCACCACTCAAAAACATGGAAATTACTGTGTGCATTTCTCACACCACAACACAAGGCAAATGCTGAGTAAGACTGAGCACAGAACTCCTGGGAGGAGAACAGGGAGAAAGTTGTCACCTCCCAGGTTCCCCTCCTGAACAATGACCATTAAGCCCTTCCTTTCTATCCTTTAGTTAGCTTCCAGTTTTTAAATTTAAACCACTCTAACAGCAACTTAAGATCTGAAAAACTTGGATACTTCTAAGTAAATTGGACCATCTGAAAGGCTTTTATATTTGTTTCCCAATTTATTAGGCACTGACTTACAAATTACATTAAGCATATCACATTGAAATTTCACCCTTCTTCCCACACTGCATTTCTTGTCCCATGTCTAATCCTCATACCACCACTAACTTTCCTTTATAGCCTGTAATAAAGAATTCTGATAAAATGAAACATTCAGGGTTCAACCACATCTTCTGAAATCTGCCCTCCCAGTACTCTTTCTTAGCATATATGGGCAATTCCCATCATTTGGAGGGTATTTTATGCTCTTATTATAACAAGGTAGTATCATTGATGGTTGTCTTAACAGTAAGGCCATCTGGGTTTGTTATTTATGGTTTGACATGTCAATTGATCTCCTCCACCACAAGTCATTTACCTCCTCTATAAAATCCCTAGTGCTTAGTTTGTTCTTTTTTACATTTGGTACAGACAGCAAAATTCAAATACCTTTACTTTTGATAGCCATGGACACTGGGTTTGTTTCCCTGGCTTTATTTATGACCACTGACCTTTGGCTACATCACTTTGGCTTCATAACCTCTGACTTCCCCAGTTTTTGCTACTGACCTCATTCAGACTAGACTCTGCTTTAGAATTCTCTCTGTTTAAATTCAAATGGCCTCTCTAATCTTGCCAAAAGAATACTGTCTTCTGTTTCCTCTGTATATGAGGTGTCCAACTCCTCTCACCTCACTGATGCATTAGGTTAAGTAATATGGTAACTGCATATATTCCTCTCAGATTGTCCAGTGTGATGGTCATTTCAACCTAACAGTGGAGATGAATCCCTTCCATAGAATCACAGGATAGTTTGGGTTGAAGGGACTTTTAAAAGTCATCTAGTTCCAACCACCTTGAAATAATCTGGCACATCTTCAACTAGATAAAGTTGCTCACACACCCCTTTCAGCCTAACCCCAAATGTGCCCAGAGATAAGTCTAGCACCACCTTTCCAGGCAACCTGTTCCACCATCTCCCATCTCCATTTGCCCATTATTGCTTTCAGCACAGCCCAGTTAGCAATGCACTGTATTATCTAGGAGGACACTGCTCCATACAGCAATTTCACACACTGCATGCACACTTTGAGGACTGGCTGATGATTTGAATGAACTTTGACAGTTTTGATGGCCAGGTATAGCAAGCAACCACGGGGTGTTTGCAGTGTCAGGTTCTGGCTTATGTAATAAAACATCCTGACAGTGATGAACCAGATACCATCACTGCTGGACTTAATAAGGAGCCCAAAATGTAGTCTTTTAAAACAACATGTGATGGAAGTGTGGGGAAGGAACAGTACATGCAGTGGATCATAAGGAGAAGTGTACTTCCCTCTGTGAACACTTAGTAAGTGCTAGCAGTGAAGTGCTAAATTAAATGTGCTTTGGGTTCACCTGGGAAAGCAAAGTTAATCATCTAACCTGCCACAGTCTACTTTACTGGTTTAGTTGCTTCTAAACTGGATTACTGTAATGCTCTTTACATGCACATCTGATTACTCAGATGCTCAGGGGACAGAGTAGAGGTGAGGTCTGTTTACTTGTGGTGAACATATAAACACATTTGGTAATGTAGGAGAGGAGCAGAGCTATTTGATTACTCCATTTTGTTACATGTACTAGTAGAACAAAAATTAGAATTCCATAGAGTGAAGTTTGGCATTCCACCAAGAATCCATGACGACATGGACCAAGACCACAGTAAAAGAACCACTCCTGCCAAGGCAACTGGCTGCCACAACCATATAATACCCTTTCAGATATTTGTGAGTACACTGGTAATCTGTAGAATTTACACTGAGACCTACACTTGGAACACTGTGCTCCCACGTAAGTCTGCACACAGTGGTCCGTACGCCTTAAAAGAACTGGCAAAGTCTTGGCTTGACTACTGAAAGACAGAGCAATTGTGACCAGTGACTTTTAAATGCCAGAAGAGTGAATAATTAGAATCAAGCTTTATTTCATTAATGTCCTATTTCTTTAATTACAGAAACTGAGGATTACATAATTAAAAAAAACTCTAGAAACTAAATCATACTTAAATGCTGAAAATATCTACTGCTGCAGAAATTAAGGAGCCCCTTCTTTCTAATGCCAAAGCTGAAAGTACTCCAGGCTTTGAAATGGAGAAAATTAGTCAGAAGAATGGACACATCTGGACAAAACAGCCTTAGGACAATAAGAACTCAGTGGCAAGATGTAACTCAAAATTAAACTCTTCTTGCTCAGTTTAGTGTGATCCACAACCAAATTTGTTTTAGACAAATGAAATCAGCCATTAAAAGCAATGTACATTGACAGATTTGTTTTCAGCTGCAGCTGAGGGTTATCTAACTCCAAGACTCCAGTACTGTGAAAAACATAAGAAATCCTAAACATTAGTATGCAAACCAAAAACTCAAGTGAAGATAACAATAAACAAAAAAAATAGATCTGGAAATATATGCAAATTCATGGTTTCTGGTCATAAAAACTGTACCATGTTACTGGTGTGCAACAGCAGTCAGATTTAAACCCAACTACTTCACCTCAGCTGCTCTACTTTTCTAATCTTGCTCTACTAAAACGGTAGA
Organism: Passer montanus; assembly: GCF_014805655.1. Classification (NCBI taxonomy): domain Eukaryota; kingdom Metazoa; phylum Chordata; class Aves; order Passeriformes; family Passeridae; genus Passer; species Passer montanus. The sequence continues at coordinate 14,029,446 of NW_024359832.1, read as the reverse complement.
ACAGCACCTGCTGAAAATGCAAAAATTGCAACCAAAGTGCCTACCAAACATGTGCAACAAGCCCTCCACAAAGAAATTCCAATGAAGCTGGGTTGTATCTAAGGGGTCCCATTAGGCTTAATGTTTGTAGGAAAAAAAAAATCTGAAAATAAGCTGCAGGTAAAAGTAAAGCCCTTATTCATCAGCAGATGACAAAGCTGTATCCTTATTATTCATAGATGGCTAAATTCCATGCTGTTGGCTCCATTTTTTTTTCTGCAAGACTGACAGGTTTTCCAATCTCTGATCCCAGAGTACAACTCCTTCCCCGAAAACAACCACTGATAAGCTGGTGAGCAAAGAAAATTATGAAATTATTCTGTACATGCTTACAGATCAGTAAACTTTGTGCAGCAGTTAGTAATACAATCTGTAAATGTGCAAATAAACAGCTTCAGATATGGACTGATTTACATGAAACAGCTACTGCTTTCCCTAGTTACTTTAGAAATGCCAAATGATACAGAAACAGCTGCTGTAGAAATCCTGCTGCCCACAGAATGGAATAAGGCATCAGTTTCACACTGAACAGCCTATCACAATCAAATTTGATTGAAAATACAAGGAACAAAACCCAGACAAAACGGCAGGGAATTCATTTATAAAGGCTACTTTCCATAAAGCCATAAACTTCTGAGATGACATTATTTCTCAAGAGATGTAAGAAGTCAGACCATTACAGGCTCACTGTCCTGTGCACTTCTCTCTACAGGAATAACTGCTGATCCAAAGGCATGCATGATGCTTTAGAGAACTAAGCAGAGCTTATAGGCTCACAGATTCCAGCAGGCAGTAAAAGGAAGGAAATAAACAGGAAGAGGATCAGACAACTTTACAGAATAGTTCAAAAATATTCTGTTTAAATTTAAACAATTTCTTGAGGATGCTATGAAACAGCCAAGCTTTAAAGTGGTGGGCTCAAACACAGATTTGGGCATTGTAAACTAATACAAAGACATTATGGTGCATTTTATAGGGACAAAATGAAAACCAGAAATGTCTGAGGACAAATGAAGTCTGGTCTTACTGACAGAAGTATAAACAGAGGAAAAGTAGCAAGCAATCAGACGTAAAAGGAACAGGATTCTAACTGGTCTTTGAAGACATCTTTAAGCTTAACATAATGCAGGAAAAAGAGTCAGTGAAGGACTTAAAAAAAAAAAAGAACCTTAAAATTTCCAGGTGGAAATGAAAGACAACAGAAAATAGATTTGTAAATGCTGTAGTATAGACAGAATGCAAGGAAGGAAAAGTATGTGTCTCAAAAAAAAAAAGCAGTGTCAAAAAAGTGCATAAAGTGCAAAAATTATGGAAACAAGATAAGATTTAATACTTTCACTTCTAGTATTACAACACAATCCAAGTGCATCATATTGTATAGATTTCAATGAATTGAATACCCAAATATCACTACAGATTTACTTGCAATACCAAAGCTCTGGCATCTGATACCCAGGCTGCGGTTGCATCTCAATACAGATGCAAATTATTGAGCTGGACACTGTGAACTACCAGGTAATAGAATTTTGGTTTTTACACAAAATTAGATGTACAGGCCTATGAACCTGGTTATCATCTTCTTTTTCCCTTGCCTTCTGTTGCACTTACCTGTTTTAAATTCACACATGGAATGCCAGTTACACTATGGCTCCCATCTCTAATGCTAGGAATACTTACTGGACTTAATAGACTGAGTTCCAGTGTGGTAAACACTGAAAAGACTGGCAACATGAACAGACTATGCATTTATATAGAGATCCTTCTCCAGCTTAGATCTGTCCCTGAGTTTCTGACTCAAGCAAAACCAGAAAGCAAGCCTGAATTACACTTTCCGTAAGGACATGTGATGATAGAATAAAAAATATCCTACACCAGAACTAGTGCAATATGGGAAGTTTGCATGGCAAAACACACATCACTGGTTTCCTAAAAATCCCTGCTTTGGTACCAACCTAATGAAGCCTCTGTCTGAGGTTATGACCATACAGAAAACATACAACTGCATGATTTACAGTGGAAATATGGACAGGGCAAGAGCGTAATAGCAGCTATGGAGACTTACTTTCTACCCCTATTAATTATGCTAAACTAAATTAAGAGATACAGGCACTAAGAATGCTTTCCTACATAATACAGAACTGTACTAGTGTTACAACAAAACAAAAAAAGGCAAAACCAATTTAACAGTGATAATTTTGTAATTAATCCGTGAAACCCAGTGCTACACAGACATTAGAAAAGGTGAGGTTTTGGTTGCTCTTTTTGTTTTAAGAAGGTCTCACACTGAGCATCACTCCCCAGAAAAGCATCACATCTCCCTAGAAAGACATTACCGTTAATGTTGTCACAGTAGTAAAAGTGTTCATCTTTTAGAGAGGGGCATGCAGAAACTAACTCCTGCAGGCCTGCACCAGTTACAGTGAGACAGCCCGAGAGGTTCAGGTGCTCCAAATGCGGCAGTCCTCCTCCCAGAGTCAGAGCCCTGTGGACACAGAAGAGACGCGTTAAGAGCGCGCACGGCAAGCCCTGACAAGCACCCACTGCAACACCCCACCACAGACCTGCTGCACCTCCTGCAGCACACACACCTCCAAGGAACCACCCAGGTTTAAACCTGCCACTTCTGTACTCTCTTTTAAAGGAGGATCACCCCTGAGCCACACAACAGGCCTGAACAGATTTCTACAGAAGGTAACAATTCCACAGACAGACTTTAGTGGGAAACCACTTTTTTTATGGATGACACCAGAGATAACTGACTATTTCAAAGAACTACAAAGCCATTCTTCTTCAAAATACCAATTATTTTGTCAGCTCTTCCAAGGTGATGTATACTCCTCATCTCACACTAAAACATGACACTCCCAAGCTTGGTGCATTATGCTTCCAAAGTTTGACCCTTTTTCTTGTTAAACTTATTTTGGAATTCAAATTTTTGTTTTTCTAGGACTGACAGCAGAGCTTCTCTCTGCCAACACACCATCTAATTGTTCAAATGTAATTCTCTAGCATTCTCTGAGTGCAAGAGAATTTGGCTGCTGATTCAACAGGCACATAGATGTACCACACCTGAGCAATTACTGCCTCTCAACCTGCTCTCTTCTCTGCGAGCCCACAGAGCAGCCAGCCAAGTTCAAGAAGAAACAAGCTCACTCACCTGAAAAAAAAAACCACCAGGCTTGAATCACCAAACTGCAGATTCAAGCCAGGGTTTAAAACTGAAGATGCCTTCAGAGCATCACTGTACAAGCTTCTCCTGTCAGCAGGGAGAAGCAGGACTGCAGGCCACAAAACCAGCTATGAGGTAACAACGTACATAAAGCAAATGGACTGGCGTGTGTTTGTATTAGGGGGTTTCACTCTTTCCCCAGGGACTCAAAGTATTCTTGTGACTACAAGAAGCACTTGTTGCAACACACTCTCAGGTCCTAAATACTTTAACCCAAAAAGCACCAATGGGAAAGCAGCGATGCAATTAAACCCTTGCCGTGACTCAGTGACCAAATCTCCCTTTGCTCCCACACTAAGTAGTCATGAAAAACCAGACCAGTAACGTGTCAAATACACACAGCACAACCTAATCAGCACCTAACAAAATTTGTCAGGACAAGTCCATTGCAACACTTGAAGAGAAACAAGCTCCAACACAAAGCGCAGATATCTGAAGCATGCCCTGAGGAAGGGTAACACTGGTGAGCGAGTGTCAGAAGAATCACAGGAGACATCTGAGCAGCTGGTAGTTGTGATCATCAAATGGGAACAAAATCCTAGGAGAAACAAATTGATGCCAGCAACACCTCACACTACTCCTCAGTTTACTACAGCAAACAGCACAGAAATGCATGAAATCTTCCCACTCCAAGAAGCTTTAATTAGCCCTAAGTGCTGCAGCACACCTGAGCAGGAGGCTGCAAATACCCCAGCCTCATCCCATTTTCAGTATGAAGCAGTAACTACATATTTCTGACAGTACAAAGTATCAGTAGCAAATAGCAAACAGAAAATTCTGAAACCCATTAAGCCATCTCAATGTTTTCAAGTCAAACATCTATTCTCCTCCTTTAACTGTTACATGAGGCTGTATTGAACATGTTGTTCTGCACATACAGAATCATCATAGAATCATCTGGGTTGGAAAAGACTCTTGGGAAAATCACATCCAACTGCTAACCCAGCACTGCCAAATCTACCACTAACAGCACCAAGCGTAACATCCTTTGCATACCTCCAGGTATGCCACTTCCCATGGCAGCCTCTTCCAATGCTTGAAAACCCTTTCAAGTGAAGACTTTTTTTTCCTAATGGCCAATCTAAACATCCTCTGGTGCATATTGAGGCAATTTCTTGTTACTTGAGAGAAGACATGGAGCCCCACCTGGCTACAGCCTCCTTTCAGGTGGTTGTGAAGAGCAGGAAGATCACCCCTGAGCTTCCTTTTCTCCAGGCTGAGCCACTCCTTGGCAGACCTCTGTTCCAGACTCTCCCCCAGCTCCACTGCCCTTCTCTGGGTATAGTCCAGTCCCTCAATGCCCTTCTTGCAGTGAGAGGCCCAAAAGTGAGCACAGGATTTGAGGTGTGGCCTCTCCAGTGCCAAGAACAAAGGGACAGTCACTGGGAACACTACTGCTGATACAGGCCAGGTGCCACCTGGGCACAGCTGGCTCGTGTTCACTCACTGTCAAACAGCACCCCCAGGTCCTTTTCTACCAGGCTGCTTTCCAGCCACTCTGCCCCCAGCCTGCAGCACTGCCTGGAGTTGTTTTAACCCCAAGGGCAGGACCTGGCACTTCATCTCATTGAACAGACAACTGGCCTCAGCCCATTGATTCAGCCTGAGCCTAAATTATATTGTTATCCAAACAGGTTAATCAAGATGTCACTCCAGTTTCATAAACTTTCAAGCATACTGGCAGGCATAATGAAAAAACTGGGGAATCAACACAATTTCTTAACAATAAATCACTAGCAAATCTAAAAAATTAATACTGTCTAGCACAACAAATTCACAAAAATACTTGACTTCAGAAAACAAATATAAAAGATTTTACTGTTATCTCCAAAAGAAAAGATGGAAAAAGTTTTCAAGTCTAGTACTGTAACTATTTAAGAGAGAAAGACCACTTAAAACTTACCAGTTTCTTCAATAAAAATGTTTCTATTGAAATGAGGCAGATTCATGCCAGAATGGCCCAACAAATAAAATCAGAAAAAATATCCTGCAGTAAAACAGTTCAAAAACGTCTCCTCACCTGAGAGCACGGTCTGTTATCTGGTAACAGCCTGACAGACTGAGAAACTGAAGAACTCGTGCAGTCTCTTCCTCTGTTTTTTCACTCCCAGAGTATGCAGAGTCTTTTTTCTCTGACTGTTTAGTCCTTATTGGTTTTCTACACAGTGCAGAGGACTCTGGAAGTGCTCGAATAGTTCTTAGTGCTGTCCCAGCACAACAAAACGAGTGACCGCAGTAAATCAAGTCAGTAGAAGCACAGTGCTGCTGCCACCCTCTAGTCCTTAACCCATAAATGTCTCTATTGTAGCACAATGCAGAACAATTAATATGGGATGTTGGTTCCATAAGACAAAATCCTTCAACATTCCTGTGTCTCCACTCTGCAGCATCTTCAATGTCAGCTAAATCATCTGCATCTAGCATCCACACATAAGCAGAACTGAAATTTTCTGAGCCGTCAGGTTTAGTCCAGTGCTGCTCACCATTTCCTCCCTGAATGAGATTTTCATTGCTGATTTCATGCAAACCATTATACTTCTGGCTGGACTGCAGGGTAATCTCTCTGTTCTTCCACGAAGTCTTAGTGTTCCTGTTCCTGCAGCTTTTCAGAATGCCTCTGGTATGATGAGTTGATATGATACCCAGTGCTCTGGAAATCCTCTCTATAGCCACATCTGTAATTTTTTCACATCCAGACAGATCAAGGTGGCGTAGATTTTGACAATACCCAACTGAACACCAACTAAAATCAGGGGAGGAAAAAAAGTGGTTTGGTTGAGAGGTGGTGGTTGAGGTTTTTGAGGTTTTCCTCAGAAATAGTTGTTAAAGCTAAAAATATGAAAAAACACTTCACAAATAAAGTACTTTTATTAATTCACATAACATACAAAGAAGCTATCCCAGACAGATTAGATTTGATACTCCAAGTATCACCTAGAAAAATTTTGTCTAGAGAAACATGAAATCATTCATGAATCAGTAACAACTTCTATTTCTCCATGTACTGAGACTTAAAAGAAGTCCAAATTTGCCATATACTGAACAAATATTTGAATAATAGATCAAGACTGCAAACACTAAATACACATATAACAATTCTGAAAAACAAGTGCATTATACTCACCAGAAGCTACCAAGAGACATCTGAGTTACCAAATATCAAAGTTACTTCTCAAAAGGCTGAAAATACTGAACTAGCAAATTTCACCTCCCCCAAAAATACATCTGAGATTCCATATTCAGTTTGAAGTATTGTAACAGCTGTAATTTCTAGAATTTTGAGTTTCTCAAGCTTGGCTGAAACGCCAGTGTACTTAGATCATATGTCCTCCTGTCCTTTCCCATTTCTCCTAGGAATACTAGATGGATTTCTGAAACAGCACCTGTGTTGCTAATTATTCCATCATTAATTAAAAACCAGGCTTTTTCATTTTAACAAAAGCTTACTCTTACCTTTTAGCTTAGTCTTACCTTTTTCAAATGGAATAGAAATTTTATCTACAGTAATATTTTTTACATTATTAGCTATAAAAGTATGTGATTTAACTGACCTTTACCTATCCATAGTTAATGTTACTATCATTTACTTTAAGTAAATTTACTATAAGTAAATTTATATTAAATTTTAATTTATATAAACATTTTAATTTATCTGATTTTACTATAAATTTTACTATAAGTAATTTACTTCTATAAGTGATTATTTATATTTAGAACAAGCCAAACTAATTTTCTGAGTTACAAATTGGAGTGTTGTAAACACAGATACATGATGAGTGGCAAATAAAGTAAATTTCACTAGATATTGACTTCTGAGCCCTGAAAATTCTATAAAACTTCTATTTCAAATAAAACTTCTTATACAAGCTGCAGGGTGTTGCCACCAGCATCCATGCAGGTAAGATTTGGTGTGGTGTTCACACTACCTGAGAGCACTACATGATGTAAATGCAGAACACTGAAATACCCACTGAGTTTCAATACCACAGTAAGACCCACTGGTGCAGGTTCTGCATCCATACACCATCCCACTGACATCAATGACATTTCTGCAGGCCTCAGTAAAATTCAGGAATCCACAGACAATACACCTAAGCCTTAGAGCTTTGCCTATCATTTGATTTGAGTGTCTGAGATAGCAGTATTCCACACCCTAGCAGCTGCAGCAGACCAAGAGAACTTCCTTAACTGAGCAACTCCATACAAATCTATGGACAAGTTCTTAATACTAGAGCAAAACCACAACTATCGTTATGGGTAGGTACACACTGATAGGTAAGAAGCATCCAATAGTGAAGACAGAGAATTTTAAATGGCCACTACAAAGCTACATGTTTACTTGGTATTTTAGTGATCTGTTAGCCTGGTTTAGTTCTTAGTCAAAAGTCACATGGGAGTTACCAAGTTGATTTCTCTTTCTTTCTTTCATTCTTGGCAATGGACTAAGAAATGTTTGAATGTTTCCACCCAACACTCAAACACCTGGATTATAAGTTTGTTTTAAAGGAAACAATAATTATCTAACCTTTCAAATACAGAGTCTGAAATATCGGTTTGAGTGAGATCCAAATATTCCAAGTTAGGGCAAAGCTCCAAGATCTGTCTAACCTGAAAAAAAGAAAGGAAAATAATCAGTAAAGATACAAGCCACTAAGGCCACACATAGTGTCTAGAGATAACTTACAAATTAGCATTGCTTTGGACTGCAACCCACTTACACTACCCAAACACGTCAGTTATTAATTAAAGACTGCATAGCCATAATTATTAAATTCAAGTTTCAAATTACACACCATTTTGCTGGACACTGCAGAACTGTAGGCCAATACCAGTGTCTTCACTGAGGAGCCTACAAGCGGGAGGACATGATGAATTAGGCCATGAAGTAAACGTTTTTCCATTTGTGCTATATTAATGGCAAGTGAATCTTCAGCTGCTTCTTCTGCAAAATAAACCCAGAGAGAAAGAATTAAAATCATTAAAGAACTTGGAGAAATATTTACTACAGGTTATGTACTGCTCAGGGCAGCCCGGGGCAGCTGTTTCCACCAACTTGCTTTAGATATCAAAATACTATCTCACAGGGCATTTCATATATACATAGATATATCTATAGCTGTAATTTAACAGCTTGGGACAAGTTTTTAATCAAGTCTAGAGTGCATCAGGATGCAAGATGATTCATCCAGACTTTCTGAAGAGATGAAGCCTAACCCATACCTTCAGACACATCTCCATAACTCTTCTACCTCCTCTCATGTTTGCTCTTTCCTAGACAAATTAATTCCAGTCATTAAAATCAGATGCCTGCTTCTCTCCTACCAACCTCCATCTCCCTTTTTTCCACTCAGCTTGTTTCTTACAGCTATGTCATCTTCAGGAAAAAAACCCCAACAATTTTACCTACCAGATTCATCTATGTCAGCATCTTCATCCCACTCCTGGAAAGCACGACTTTCATCTTTTCTGTTTTTCACCCATTCCTCATCAGGTTCAGTCTCAGTATCTGCTGCAGGACCACTATACCAATCACCTACTCACCACCATCCCCCAAAAAGAAGAAGAAAAACAAAGTTAATAAAAATTTCTCACTGCAGCAGAAATCACCACTGAAAGCTTTTCAGTATACTGTGACCTGATTTAAGGGACATAAACGAATTTTGAATTCATCTCAACTAAGACTGGACTAAACCTTAAAATAATTCTTTGTTTGATCTTTATCCTTAAGCTTCAAAAGATTCTTAGAACAGTTTCAGTACCAACCCAGAAGTCACAGCCTATTATGCCTGTCTGAGACATGCCTGCTGTCCTCACTTGCTTAGTAGGGACCAAAATGATCACAAAACAACAGAAACACTCATGGAATATCTGGACTGTCTAGGTGCTCAAGTTCCTTCTGGTATATAAATTATTCATCAGCTTTTACTGTAACCTTGGTTGAAGATATCTTTTTTTTCCTCTGGAATATTACAAATATACAGTTAACCAGCCTGGTTTTAGTCCCTGCATATGACAACTCCAAGATCACAAAAAATCAAATTCCAAAAGTATCCTACTTATAACAGCTACAGAATACTTGTAACACACATATGACTCAAATCAATACACAATCATTTTTTAGAACATCTGGATGAACAAGGAGATCAGCAACAGCTCTGCTGTTTAGCTGGTGGAGCACCCCTTTCCCCTCAAGGTCACTGCACAGGCATTAATTCACTTCTAGTTTGGATATTTGGCAGCACTGGCCTCAGGATAAGCTCTGCTGCCTCCCTTGATGCACCCATGCTGAAAAACAAACCACCTTATTGAACTGTCTTACGGGGGGAACCTTACTCTTCCTACGGCAAGAGCAACTCCTGTTGGGTAGTAGCTAAAAGAACAATGTTTCTTCTATGAATAACACAACGACAATGAAATCCCAATTGACTGTCAACCATTTAGTTCTGGTAACGTTTCTCATCATCTTTAATCCATCTTCATATTACATAAGAAGCGTCAGAGGCTTTATGTGTACTAGGAGGGGAAAAAAGCAATAAATTTAACTAAGCCTACATAAAACTACAATTCTTCTCCCCTCCCTGTGGCAGCAAATCCCATCTGAGAAGCTTCCACCCAGTTAGAGCACTTCTGTACAAACAACTGTAGCAGTACAAACAGTACATCATGAGAGCAGCTTCCTGTTGTGCCAAGCCAGGTTTAGAAGCACTCATTTTAAGCACCTGCCTATTATCTTTTTTGTTGTTGTTGTTGTTGTTGTGTGTGTGTGCAGCACTAAATTATCAAGACAATTATGTTGCAAATGCAAATTTAAGAATTTTAACTTTGGAACCCCTCTTCTCAGTCTTTGGAAGCTACAGAACCAAACTATTTCCTTCAGGAAGACTTAGCCAAACAAAAAAAAATTCAGAGCAAGAAATTATTTAATTCCTCTCTGCCTTGTACAAATTTTAGAAGCCATAAAGAAGTTTTTAGTTTTTATGTATCTCTAAAGCTAAGTCATATAAACACAGCTTTTTCTCTTAAAATCTTAAAGGCAGACAAAAGACTTATTAAACAGCATAGACTTTCTCCTTTTACTGAACTACACTGACGTGACAGCACTGTGAAGCCTGCAGTTCCATACTCCAGTGATTCTTTAATACTCACATCAATATGGACATAAGGCTACAAATACACTCTGATGACTTGTAACTGGCCTCACTGGAATGCAGAGTATTTGGTATTTGAACAGAGTATTTGAACAGGTACTTTTGCAAAGGTCACACTTCTCAATACGAAATTCTAATTAACAGAAGAGTTTGAGGGAAAAAAGTTTAAAAAAAAACACTTACTGCAGTAGAAATCAGTGAAGTAATATACCTAAAGAATCAATACTAAAACTAAACATTCTTTCAGTTTTCTTTGAAGCTTAACTAGATTGTGAGGAAACATTAGGACTCCAATTATTTTGAACTTCCTTTCTGCAGTTATGCATTTCATTTCTACCTAGTAACCTAAGACAATAATTTTACTGATGTAAGTGTAACAGCAGCATTTACAATTCAAAACTCCTTAGATTATTTAATAATTTAGATGTTGTATTAGTGAACATATTATTAGCATTCATACAAGCAAAAAAAGGGGATTTTACCTCAGTAAAACCAGGTAAGCTGGATACAAAATATGCTCAGGAGTTTCAACCAAGGCAACTGCTAGTTTCTTAAGGCTGCAAAACTGATATATATCTTGGGGATTTTTAACATTCAATCAAGTTTCAGGACACTATCCTTGTCAGAAAGGTGCACCTCACATGCTCAGCTGTCAGGCTCAGCCTAAAGACTCTTTTTTACAGGCCCAAAAATCCTGATAGCTGATGTGCTTTGAAAGGAGCTAAATGGAACTTACCTCTGGCCCAACGAACAGGGTAAAGATGTTTCCACAGAGATCCAGTTTTAGCCAACTGTGACCATTCAGTGCTTACTTGACTACACTGACATAACTCTTGGGGGTTAAGGTAACTGAAAATGGTCACCATTACTTCAGGAGGGAGATTAGTAATATTTGTGGTGTGCCCTGTTACTTCAGTTTCTGAAATACAGAAAGCATGTGTTAAGTGAAGCACAGACTCACAGCTTTAATAACAGCAGAACTCACATTTTTACTAGAAAAAACAAAAAATGTGTCTGAAAAAATGTTAACAACTGTTAAAGACAGGTATTGGTTTGGCTTTAAAAAGCTTTCACTGTAACCACACCTTGAACAACAACAACAAACCAGCAGTTTTCTGTTTGCCACTTTCTCATCTGGCTCACTCATTCAAAAAAAAAAAGTAAATTAATGCTACTCAACCACAGAAAGATGAAAACCATACCTGCTATAAATGAAATGCTTTAAGAAAAATGCCTTCTGTTGCAGATGGTATCTGTACCTGGTCTGCCACATTCCCAGGAAACAGTACTAGCACGCAGAACCTACCAGCTGGCACCACTCTCGCTGGAAGCACTCAGCCTCTTGACTGGGACACAGAAAAGTTCATGCTCAACTCTTGGCACCTGTCTTGAATTTTATTTCTAGCTTTAGCTGCTAGCATTGACAATTTTAACTTCTGAATGGTGATGAGCCATTCAGGCTGTAAAGTAATAAATACTAAGATGAGATAATACTAAATACTAGATGAGAGACTAAAATTTGACCACTGTAATTAATACTTGAATGGAAAGCAGTGGGTGCTATTTCCAACAGCTCTCCCTGATCGCCATACTGCAAAGAGACTTGCAAACTACATAAAATAAATTCAGAGCTTTGGTTAGTGAGGCCTTTGGCTGTTTTAAGAGATTTTAAATGTTTTGTTTCAGAAAAATTTCCTTGAAAAAATATTTCTAAAGCACTTTTCAGGAGTCCTTTGAAATAGCAGGCTTTACTAATAGTGGGGTTTTACTTCTAAAGTGCCTAGAACTTTTACAGAGAGAGAAGCATCAGATTTTTGTTTTGCAAAGAAGCTTCAAAAGTGAGCATAATGCAAACTTTATCACGATAAGTTATTGCTACTTCAAAAAATATAATTAAATACCGTTTCACTTGATGAATCAATGTATTTATTTGTACAACTAGCATGTTGCTGCGTGAATTATACAGAATTTCACAGGGAAATGCAGTTAAGCCTGCACTAAGGACTGCAAGCTATTTAGCTTTCTTCCTTTTCTTAAAAATTAACGAAAAACACATCTTCTCCTCTCCCAAAGCCTAAAACACAATGACTGCAGAATTACTATTGTCCCAAAACTGCTATTTCAGGTGGATTTAACAGCAAGTAATGCCACAAAGCTACGTCTGTCACATTCATCTGTTAAGACTCAATAGTATTTCACAGAATGGACCATGATCTTTTCTGAAGGCTTCACCTGGAGGGCAGAAAACGACCAGTTGAGTAGTTCAGAGAAGTCAAGTTTTATCAAAAAAATCTGATTACAGACTAATTCATCAAGTTTTTCTAATGAGAGCAGCACATCTTATCAACATCACAAACTCAGTCCTGGAGAGCTCACTTTACATATCAGACTCACACCAGCATTACACTTTTGGTACATTAACTCTCCTTCCTTGGGGCATCAATTCTTTTTTGTTAAAGAGAGAAAACTGTAGATACTGACAAGTTAAGCTGATTAAGCAGTCATAAAACGAGCCTGAAGTCTACTTTAGTAGTTATTTATTCTAAGTTTCACCAGAAAAGGTAGTTGGAGATAAATGCAAAGTAAGTATCCACTTTCAGAAAACACATTTCTCCTGACTTATTCACATGCTGCACAGATTCATTCACTTGCATTACTCACAGGTCCTTTCTCATTCCTGAGAGGCCCAGGAAAGTTAGGTAGAGGAGTTGGGAAGGTGAATGCTTTTAATTTGAAATATTGTCACCTTGATAACTATTCTGTGTTATTAAAACATCAACACAAAAAGCTTACAAAGCTGTCCTAAAAACCAAGAATGAAATGCAGAGTCTGCAAATAGAAAATATAATTTCAATGGAAGCATGAAATTAGAAGTTAATTACATTTTCCATCTGTTTATCATATAAAATATTAACATGGGAGGGAAGGGAGAAGACTGTTGAGAACAGGTAAACAGTGAAGTACTATTTACATTACAACCTGCCAAGATGCCCATAACAAACAATTAAGTTTCTGAAGTTTCAAAACTGGTTTGCAGATACGCCCATTTTATATGAATTACTCTTTCTGCCCATACATAACTAGGTACATCACTGGGTGTGGTTTTTTAGATAAAAACTGCAGTCTGAAAGTTACTTTAATTAGATACTTCACCTTGATCTGCCTTCTCATCCACAGAATACTTAAAGACCTTCTGAAGCTCTTCTGCTTGATTCCACTTACTGAGACCTCTGAATTCTGCAGCCTCTTTCTGTGAGCAGTGTTGTGCAATTACTTTCTTCTTAATATCTTTCAGCTCTTCATAAGTGAAGTATTCCATCAACATTGGCTGAAAAACCTAACACAAGGGAAAAAAAATCTGGTACTGACAGGAACAGTCAATAATGCTACACAGACCTACCTACACAGAATTTCCTGTTTCAAGTTCCCTCAAAGTAAAACATGTCATGTATTAAGTGAACCTAAGGACAGGACCATGGAAATTTTAAATTCTACCCCCCTGCTTTCTAACAGAACACAGCACAGTATCAGACAAGCTGTTTTAATTTTTTTTCCCCACCAGAATAAGGAAGGGATTAAAGTTGCTTAACCTATATAACTTATCAAAGTACTCACATGGAAGGCAAAGTAGTAAGGAAGAAAAACATGAGAAAAGACTTCCCATGGACAGACTTGAGAAGAAGCTTCCCAGTTTTTGGATACCCATAAATCATCAGACTGGCAGTACTAGTCTGTTTCAAATATAGGTCAGAAGCTGTTTGGGAGTGTCAGTTTGACTCATGAAGCACTGGTTTACAGGATGTCTCTTTTCTCATTGAAGTTTTGCTACATATCCATTTAAACTACTTGCTGCAAACAATCCTAGCCCCAATGGACTTCTGTTATTAATTTTTTTAAGAACTAGAATTTCAGCATAAGCTTCCTATATACTCAGTTTCAGAACATGCCAGTTTCCAGTCAGAGTACTGAACAATGACACTACAGTCCTGAATGTAAATTAGCAATAAAAACAGAGAACTGAAAAAACAATGGATCTCTGAGCCATTTGTCCCTATTCAGTTATTCCAAACCCCAAGGAAGATCTTCACATTTGAAGAAAATCTTTACCCACCTCCTCTTCCTCTTTCATATGAGGAAGGAAATCCCTGGTAAAGGCTTCCAATCTCTCCTTCAGCTGTTTCGCATAGTTTAGCTGCTCATATTCATTCTGAGAAGAAAGCAAAGACTTAATGGTTGCACAATTTCATCCAGTCATCCAAGGAATGAACTGTCCAATAAAGCAGTGGTTCAAAGGAAAGCCCATTATGCCTTTCCCATGCATGCAGCATGTTTGCTCTGTTTCATAGTAAAAATTTGTTTACTTAATGACACTGACACTGTGTACTGGCCTGTTAACAGGCAGAGCAAAGAATTCCCTTCCTGCCTGAGTCCAATTTATTGTCTTAGCATATATGAATTCATTTCTCTAATCCCATTTTTACTTTGGAGCAAAGACTGAAATCTGCCAATCTACAATCTCACACAAAGTTCAAAGTAGTAGCAGACTACTTTGCATGGTTTGTATATAAAGTGTTCTACGATAAAACTGCCTACTTAATCTTTCAACTGAATACATTTTACCTTAGTTATTCTAAAATTCTAACTTCTAAATTATAATCAAAATTTACAGTCGGACTTGCTATACAGATTTTTACTTTGGAAATTGAAAGAACTGTTAAATAAAGATGTAACTGACTTGTTCAAGCTCATCCAACCTCATGTATCAATTTGTTAATTATTCTCTGAGTCATTATAAGAAGCTGGTTCTGAAATCTGCCCAGTAATTGCAACATACTGAAGTTCCTCCTAACTCTTACCATAAATGTTTTTCTTTTCAAGCTTCTACAACATCAAGAAACCCTGACTATTACAGAGACAAGATTAAGCCATCAGTTTAAATTAAACTAACCACTAAAGAAATCTGGTTTTGCACACTTAAGAAATCGAGTAACAGAATAACACTAACATCCTATCAGAGAAGGTGTAACACAAAGCCAAGTGTTACATTTCCTTCTTTCCTTCATTTCCTGATTGTTAATGGACACACAAAAAAATTAAGGTTTATTATGCATAGGGAAAAAATCATTTGTAGGGTTCCCAAGCCAAAGTGATGCCTAGATGGTAAAATGGAGTCAATCACCTGCATATTTAGTATTTTCCTTACTGCAAATCTGGACCATATATACTAGAAATGTAATGTGGGAAGTCAAATGACCACTGGAGACTATGGTTCTTATGGGGCAGGAAGGAGGAGTTGAGCTGGGTACCCCAAGAGACAGACATGGAAGAATTCAAGCAGAATTCTACTGGAGAAAAAAGCCAGATACAGAAATAATATTTAGAGTTCTTTCACGACTAGACTATTAACAGGACTGCTGAGCCACAGATTACTGGAAGGAGTACACGAGCCACAGAATAAAACAATGCTGCTTTTTTTCTTAAGTCTGGGAATCATCTCCATTTGTCACAACAATCACAAAAAAAAAAAAAGAACCTCAAGGTTTCCTAACAAATTAATAAAATCTCATCACTTCTATAGCCAGGAACTTCTGAACAGTTAGCAGGGAAGTTTCAAGTATAAAGACTGTTTGGTTATCCCTCTAAAACACCTCAAATTATACAGTGAAGACTGTCTGCCACAAAACACATCTCTGAAAAGACTTTACTAGAAACTTAGTGATTGTGGTGAATGGCAAAAGAATTTGTGTTTCGGACTAGAAAGTATCAAAACAACTTAAAAGTTTCTTCTTCCTCCTTAGTTTCATTCATAAAGAGTATCAAGAAGATCCAAGGCAAACTAATATGTAAACATAGAATGTTTTCCTCAAGTCTCAAAAAGTCTACTTACCTTTACATTCTTTAGCCCTTTCTCAAACAGGCTAAGCATCTCTGAGAGTTTGTTGTCCGAGTGCACATTGTACACTGTCCGGCTACGCTGCTGAAGCAAACCAATGATACACTCATTTTCAATCTGCTCATGCATTTTAAATTCCTTGAATGTAGCATAAAGAGATTGTAGCAGAGCCCGAAAATCATTGTTGTTGGAGAAGTTGGTCTTGGAAAGCTAGGAAAAAGAAAAGTTCATTAAAAAAATGAAAGTCATATCAAACTCAAGTTAAATCCTTAGAATAGGTATTATCTCCAAGGAATTCATCCCTCCTCTTACTTATAAAGGGTAAACACCTACAGTTTTTAACATAAAACAAAGCCATTAAAATCAAAGTTGTATTTAAGCAACATAAAGCAAATCTTGTGAAACACTGAGGTAAACAAATGTAGAAAGATTTCCTGGCGGAAGTCAATGCAATCTCCCCAGCCCAGCAGATTACTGACAGGACCTTTCCCAATCCACATTTTTGTCCATACCAAAAAGCCATTAACACAGGCCCCTGAGCCCATCCTTAGGGATGTATTACCCATAAGGAATATTGAGTCCTACCAGCGAATACAAACTATATTAGCTCTTGGAGAAGGTTTCCAATGGAGCAAAACCCGACAAAACAAGACAGATCAAAATTCTAGGTAATACAGTAGTGCCATTTTTACATGTGTACAACATGTATCAGCAACAATACATTTTAAAACTGTGTTTTCCTTTGGTTAATGTAGAAAATCAGAGACTTTTCCATTCTTATGCTTTATTCCAAGAGCAACTTCAAGAATCATAGCCTACAGCAGTATACAAGACCAAGCACTCTAAAGCAGACTCCAATTCAGAAAACAAGCTACTGCAATATTCAAATGTGGCTTAGCTACAAAGATTCTGGAATCTATGAGTTTTACAAGAAATGGGAATCTGAGACATACATATTACTAACATCAAAAACAACTACAAACTGAGATATGCAAAACTTTTTTTCATTAAAAACCCCCAAATGTACTTACTCATTGTGACATTGCATTGCCACTTCCTGGCAGCCACCAGCAAAATGCAACTGAAACGTGCTGGACACCTGCCAAATCCTTATGTAACTCCAAGTCAGCTGTGCATACTGTACATTACATGCTGTACATATGAGCAAAATGACTCTCACTATGGACAGACAAAGTTACTTAGCCACAGAAGTGAGAGAAAACATGGCAAGGTTTAAGAGGGACTTTTGGGTTTTCTCTTTTTTTTCCAATATGCTTTAGACCAACTAGTGACAGAAGTCAGAAAAAACTGATGTCTGTAACACATTGTTAGGATTTGAAGCATATGTTGTTCTGTATTCCTAAAGAGGAAAGATCTTGGCTTCAAAGGCCTTTTCAATTCCCCACTATGCCCAGAGAATGCAGCACTAGAAGCAGTGGTACTACATGAAACTGAGGGCTTGACTTTCCACACTGAAAAGCAGAAGACTGAGCCAGCACAGGCAAGGGGCACAGAAGCAACTCCTCAGGACAGCCTCCTTGCCTCCTGACACCTGTCAGGAGTCACATCTCAGTAACTAACTGTGGTTTCTCAGGTGGCATTTCCTTTGACTAAGGACAGTGTAGATACAGTTCATTATACCCATAAGGATCCACAAAGTGACTAGAGGCAGTCCCTAAAGACCCTTTTCCCTCCAAAAATCCCATGTGCTCCCAAAAGCTTAGCATTTTGATTGACTTAAAAAGTGTAAACAAGACTGCTGAAGTGGGTAACAGAAAGGTTCCACAAATCTACTGTATTCCACTGTTGACTTGAAAAACAAATCATGAAAATGGTTCTGATAAAAAACTAGCATCTTCTCATCATCTTGACTCAAAGCCTTTTTAAGACTCAAAATGCTCTGTTGAATCTACCTATTATTATCCACAAATCTGGAATAAATAAATAATCTCTTTGTGCATGCAACTGAAGAGCGCCTGTTAGAAAGGGATTGTTACAGAAGCCACTGGAACATGAAGCACTTGTACAGTCACTTCTGCTCCTGAGGCTTCCAGCAGATATCCAACACATTAGGACCTATGGAGAGGATATTGAAGTTCAGTAACTACACTTGAATCAGAAATCACCGTATTAAAAAGGTCAGCCAAAGCTGAGAACAACTGGCTTTTCAGAGGACAGGCAGCCTAGCAACAAAGTCACTTGGTCAGACCTGTAATTTCATTACCAGGATTGATGAAGTCTCATGATGTGGGACCAAGACTGTTAACAGACAGCAGCTACTCCATTGCAAGGTCCACTTTTCACCAGCTCTAACAAGGAAAACTAGTGCAGGAGTTCAGTAGTGCAAGAAGAAAAATCACACATCCCCAAATTCAAAAGAGAACGGCAAGGAGGAGGAAATGGACTGTATAATGGATTTTTTTTGATTCATCAACAATATAAAGCACAGCACATGTGAGAACCCTGAACAGGCTTAAAATGCACCACACTAAACACAGCCACCAGTGTTCAAGAAACTTGGGATCTTTCTGGGCTTCTGAAGACATTATATTTAAACAGCTGTACATTACAGCACAACTGGTTTTGTGTTTGGAATGCAAACTCTAATTGAGGAGCAGTACCACAACAGCAACAGTTTCAGTGGCTCCCAAAATGCAAGAATTATTCAGAATCCAAACAGCCTGAGCAACTGTCCAAACAACAGTCAGTCCTTTGTATTGCAACAAGTGTTTGAAACACATTAGAGACTCATGGCTGACACAGGCATTGTCTAGAAGTAGCCAGGAGCTTTTAAATTCACTTTATTTATTAAACTTTTATTAAAAGAAAATAAATTATGCAATTCAAGCATAGCCATGCTTGAAAAATCTTCGTAGCTCAGACAAGTATATGCCAGTTTTAGGTGAGTGTCCACCTTATTGCACTATAACAGAGCCATTAACATGGTCATGATAAATGTACAGACTTGTACATCCCTAAAACTCACAGTTTAATTTTTGTGTTTTAAGAACAAAATACCAATACTGGCAATACTAACAGCAATTGCTCTTTAGTGCTTCATGTTCACAACACTCAGCTGAAATAACTCTACACTAAACTCTTGCATCTCCCTCATGGCGTTAGTGCATTCATTAAAAAAAATGAAACTTTCTATCTGAGGAAGATGTAGACATTTCTATCCAAAATGTTGTGAATAAATAAGGAAGCTCAAAACTGCTAATTAAAAAACCAAACAAAACACAGTATTTAACTTGTTTTCTGCAAGTGTTTTACACATGTGCCAATACGCAAAAATGTCTTCTTAGAAGAAGGAAATTAATTTTCCAGCAATGTTAGTTTACAGTAAGTAAACTGAAACAGTTTTTTCCTATTAACTCTGCCAAAAATACATTTAAGGAGTGAATAATGTTTGCTTCTTCCTTCCAAGCATACTACGAACCGACAAGGAGAAAGCAGCAAAGAGGAATAAAGAAAAAGCACAGTGCTCCTATCAGACTAGCACAGCCACAAGTGAAGTCTAGACTGCATGCTGACATTCCCAGTTACGAGTACCTCCATTCCCAACTATGAGACAGAAAACAACACAAATTTGAGGAAGGGGAATACGAGCAGAAAACATTTATTTTTCCACTCTTCTACAGATTTCACAAATTTAAAATGGAATATTTTTAATCTTTTTTAACCTTTTCTCAAGGTTAAAAAGTTTAATGTGGCCACAAATTCACAAACTGCTTAATTTCAAATGAAGATTTTGCCTATCAGCATGTGAATTCTGAACAACCACTAACCTCAAAAATTCAGTCTGGAACCTAAAAAAATTGAAAACATTTTTTTCTTTCTGGTCTTCTTGATCAATAGTTGTTCTTTTTCATGTGACATCCCAAGCTACATTTTTCACAGGTCATTCCTCTATATTCTGTTTTCCATGTATAACCACATCAAGACAATCAGCCGATAGCCATAAAATAAAAGTATATAAAATAAAAGACATAATATTCCTGATAATCAATGTAGATTAAGACTTCTACCACTAGTTAACTCATTAGATTTAAAATTAATTTTAAAAATAGTAAAATATTTTTCATTATGGAGCTGGTAGACCATTCTGATTAAAAGAAAAACGATATCAGGATATATATCAGGAAAGTTTTTCATCCACAGTGTGGCTGGGAACTGGAACAGGCTCCATAAGGAAGTGGTCACAACACCAAACCTGACAGAGCTCAAGAAGCTTTTGGACAACACTGTCAGGCACATGGTGTGACTCTTGGGTTGGGATTTTTGCACAAGGCCAGGAATTGGAGTCAATGATCCTGATGGGTCTTTTCCAACTCAGACTATTCTATTATCCTATTCTATGAAAAAAAACAACTGATTTTTAGAATAGAATAGCACCAGAAGACAAAAGGAGTGGGCATTACTAGTCAGCTGTATCTTTTCACTGCTACACTCTCAGGTATTAGCACTCTGCATATGCAGTAGCACTAAAATTCAAAGGACAAATCTGGACTCTGCAGAGGTATTTATCTCAATTTCAGGCACAAGAAAATGGAGGAACAAAAACCACAATAAGATGTGCCTGTGTCAACAGCAAGAGCTTGCAGTTTCATGTCATACTTAATCTGCTGGAAATGAGGGCGTGGGTATGGAGGAGGAAACACCAAAGGAGCAGCCCTGCCTCTGCCTGCACATTCCTGCTGCTTCCCTGGAATACGTGCTAGCAATGATGCAGCTGCAAGATGAACCCATCTGGTGTACTGATCCAGGGAGGAGCTCTGCCTTTTACTGGGTTCGTTTTTCACCTGGCTGGAGCACTAGTAACACCCAGTCACAAGCCATGTCTTACAAGGAATCCACAGCAAGCTCAGCTGATATTGCTCCCAAGGAAGAACTCGGGTGCTGAGGTAGCCTAGCCAAGAGAACGACTGTCCTCAGTGTTGCTCTCCTTGGCTTGCTCTTTATGTAAAGGTATGAGGTGAACAGTAAGAGAATTGGCTAAACTGCTTCACACCCCCACCTGTTTATGTGTACGAAGCCTTAAATCAGGGGAGAAATTACTTATTCTACCCTGGGCACTTTTCTTGGCAATGGATCAACCCAAAATAATAGCAATTAGTTAAGCAGGAAGGACAGAATGTGGCAGAACTCAGCAAGAAATCCAAAGCTTTCAAACGCACTTTTTTCTGGTGTTGTCTTCCCAATGAAACCCCGTCCTCTGTGTAATTTTGTAGCTGTTTTGCAGCATCACTTTTTAAAAAACACAACTACTCAAAAAAAAAAAACAATCTCAAAACCAAACAAAACAAACAAAAAGCTCCACAAATCAAAACTAACCAACAAACAGCACACAGAAATTACAGAATTATTTTGTTTTCAAAGAACACTGGCAACAGGAAAGGTAAAACCTCATATTCTATTTTCAAAGGCTAAGATCAAGCTGATAAATGCCAAGCATAAGAAAACAGTGAAAAAAACTCTTGTACTTCCATTTTTATTGGTGTGTTCCATATCAGTGTCTTATACTATATCCACAGTCAATTTTGTCTAATGAACACCTATAGATCAGGTTTTGAATCATGAAGAGCATTTCACAATGAGAGATGAATAACGATATGGGACTAACTCAATCAAGATTTTCAGTGATGCAATTGCTACAAATGTCAGATCCTCCTGGGGTTCACAGCTGAAAGCACAGCTCAAGATGCACTGATAAAATCAGCTAAGCCTCCTTCACCATGTGATTTCCACAGGCAGAAGCTTACCAAGGCTGGAAGAACAAATGCTATTACCAGGACTGTAGCAAAGAACCAAAAAGAATTTAAAAATATAAAACCAATGAAAAAGCAACTAAATATATGAGCTATGAGGGCCTTGAATGAAATCACGATGAACACTTGCAACTCTGTTGTTATTTATCTATCTGTGTCACACATGCCATGGAAGACTTCTTTCCTGGTTTATGCCCTCAAGGATACAGGTTCCTGCTAAGGCCTTCTGCAAGGTCATACCTGAAGCCCCAGGAGTGAAGTCTCCCACGGCAGTAACTCACAAAACCCAACCAGAGCAAAAATGTCTTTGCACCTCTGCATCAGTCTGACTACAAGTTCCCAGCACAATGGTGGGCACTGGAAAAATTCACCACTGCAGCTTAATCCATTTGGGCACTAACTGCAAAAGCAAAAAGCCAAGTCTCAAGAATTACAACTTGCAGCATTTAATCTGCAAAAAAAAGCATATTCTAGGATAGCTGCACAAAACTTGTACTAACATTGCTACACACTAATTACAGTTCCTCAGTTCCCAGATTTGTAGAAGGCATCAGTTTCATTCTTTTTTTTTTTTTTTTAATACAGAACATGAGAGATTTGGGCACTAACTGCAAAAGCAAAAAGCCAAGTCTCAAGAATTACAACTTGCACCATTTAATCTGCAAAAAAAAAACAAATTGTTGCAAAAAGGACAAAGGTGGGTTGCTATTACCACTCTCCTGAGCAGAGACAGGATGAAAAATCAGAGCAGTATGTGAAAGGTGAACAGAAATCTTTTCTCATATAATGCTGGGGCAAAAATATTTAATAAGCAATTACTTGGGAGAAAAAACTTCTACCATGTCTGGCAGGCAAAAAAAAAAGGATATAAAAGCATCTGGTAAGTAAGAAAAAATAGGTGTTTTGATAAACAAAATTAAAGAAATGAGATGGTAACAAGTGCTGGAAGTGTCCTGAAAAAAAGTGAAATTGCTACACAGCTCTGAAAAACCTCAAAAAAACCCCAAACACATTTTATCACTGTTGTCCCTCATTTCAGACCTCCTGTGGCACTCAAAACGTATTTATTTTAAAATGTAGATATTTAAAACACATTGGCACTTCCAGATTCATTTTCAAAATATTCTTCAGAAAAAAAAAATCAAAGCTGCCATTACCCAGAAGTTATGGCAAAAAGTTACTGAACTATTCAGCACCCCAAAGCTAAGATAACTGGTACAGCCCCTAATGAACTGGACATAGACAACAAATTGCCCCTCTATCCCTGAGTGCTAATGAGGAAATTTAATTTCCTTCTATGAACGAAGGAATTTCCTTCCATCTTTTGCCTGCAGTGAAAGCATAGCCCACCTAAATTTGCAGACTCACTAGGACTAAACATCTCAAGTAGCTCTTTCATCCTAAACAGAGGTGAAGGCAGATGCTCAATGCTACAGCACATTAACTGGGAATAACCAAAAAGTATGAATTTCTAAATCAACATACACTTATTTGAAGCAACACTGGAAAATGAATGACAGTGTACTGCAATATTGAAAAGGGATTTCAAAAGGAGAAAAAAGCTTTACCAACTTTTTTTTTATTAGAAACCCAGATATATTTATCTTCTTGGAATGTGCATTTTCTGCTCTCAGGGGCATCAAGGGAAAGACATTTCACTTTGAAACATTAAGTCCTAAGTTAATTGGTCCAGTTTTACAGATTTCGGTCTCTCTGGCTGCCAGAAAAAGTATGATCTTGATGTGGTCATATAATGCCCTGTCCAACGCTTTAGAATGCCAAATCCACTCAATTCAGAGTGGATTTTTCACTTCTAAACTCTTCATCATACTACAGATGACGTAAGAAAATCACAAATTTAACATATGAAAATATTTCATTCTCTTCACAGAAGCCAAAGGTAAGTGCAGGTAACTTCAACAGAACAGCATTTAGACTTCAAATTAGGAGGACAGAGAACACAGATTATAAGAGAAGAAAAGAGATACTTTAAGTCAAGTATTTAACAGGAAAGGCAGATGACAAAAGAAAAACTTAATGTCTCCTTTGCTCAAATCTGCATGAAAAAATTAACTAGGAAAAATATTTACGGCAATTAATTTTTAGCAGAGTCAGAAGTGTAGACTAGAAAAGAAAAATACTAGTTAAATATTTATGCAAGTTCGATGCATTCAAGTCACCAGAATATGACAAAATTGATCCAAATTTCCAGGAAGATCTAGCCAAAGCAATTACTGAACCATGAGAAATAACTGCAGAGGTCTTTTGTAGAAAGATGAGATCACAGGAGACTGAAGTCAGGCAAACAAAAGAGGACCTTAGATGCTTTTGCTCGAACACCCAAAGGTTTCACAATAAAGGCGAGCTATTAAAGCAGCTGTTCCCTCCTGCCATGGTTCATCCTGTTCCCTCCCATACTGACAACCTGGTTCTGGAGCTTGTTTGACCCCTTATTGAGCCAGTTTTACTGAATCACCTTTCGCTTCAGTTCCCTAGATGAACTAGCTGCTCATCAAGCGGCCAGACAAGCATAAAGGATATCATCAGCAATTAACCCTTCCAGCAGCAGCCATTTTTTACATGCACTCACTCACAGTATGAAGTCTCACACTAGTTTTGAGAGGCAGACAGAAGGACGTGAGAATAAGCAATCAAACACTGATATCTTCATTACAGCATTTAAGAGTGCAACCATTTTTCCGACTCCTAAAGCACCCTAAACTCACTGGGCAATTCTGTAACACAAAGATTTGAAAACATGCTTTGGCTGCAGTAACTCCACAAACGAGCAGGAAGCTTGAAATCCCATACTGGAAGAACCGGTGTCTTGTTTCTGGGGAAGGCCCAGCCAAAATTTCATTGCAGTCTGTAGGTAGACCAGAGTCTGCTACCTGAGTAGTCCCAATCTTGAAGCTATAAGAAGTAACAACTGGCCAGCACAGATCTGTTTAGAAAAAAGAATCTGACTTCCTTTTCATAAGATAACCAAACCACTTAAATGATACATGTTACAGATCATGATCTCTCTAAGGTTTTTGGTATTGTTTTGCCTTACAGCAAAGTAACTGAGCCTGCAGGAAATCACAGGGTAGCTCCAACACTTGCAAATGGTGCTCTCAAACCCAAGCTACCAGTCTCCAGCCAAACCAAAATGGGATTTTAATTATCAGCTGAAATCTGTGTTGTTTTGTTTGTGACAGACACAATACTTTCAGACACAGCTAGGAAAGATGGTACTACACAAGTGGCACATTCTCGAGTGCAGAAAACCAAGACCGTAATGCGACAACAGACACTGCCTCACTGGACATCAGCATGCTGACTTGGACGAGTGCATAGTGCTCTCTCATACTGCACAGGAGTCTAATGACAAAAATGAAAGAGAATTTCAGCATCAGTCCTCAGGGAAGCATGAGATTAGAGAAGCACAAAGCAAGTATGCTGCTGTTAAAAAAAGAACTGCAGAACAACAAATCTGCTCTACTCGACACCAGCGCTGTCCCGTTCTGCACAAGATTTCAGGAAAACACAGACATAATTAGGCTGAGGTTTCACAGTAGCTTCAGTCAATCTAGTCGCTGGCTGTCACAGTCCCACTCTCTGCCTCCCACTGGCTTCAGTAGTGATCTGACCGGTGCTTGCTGGCAGCACTACATCAACAGAAAACCTACCCTGCTTCAGAAAAAAAAATGTTTTCTGCCAGTTTGGAGCCTGAGTCACCTCAAGCACTGATGGGAGCTAGAGAGGCAGGCAATCATAACAGCAGCAGTCAGATAGCTTAAACTGTTAGAGAATGGCAGCTTAGTTCTGACAAAAGCAACAAGTACACTGAGGTACACAAGCGTGACCCACGTGATGAAGTAGAATGAATCCGTTTGCTTAAGCCAGAGAACACACAACTAAGATGGAGGACAGGGCTACAACTGCAAATCGACACAAGATCCTTCTGAAAACGAAGAACGGTTCACTAGAGATGGGAAAACAGAATCTGCTCTATTTGTAGCAAAGATGACGTCAGGCATTAGGACAAGCATTTCAGTTATAAAGACTGTCTGCTGTAGCACTCCGCTACCTACAGGGGGGACATCCTCAGAGCACTTAACAAATTTTCTTACCAGAGTAGGAGATAGATTTGGCAACAGTGTGGATCTCCTAATTAAACATAATTCTAATTACGCATATTATCCGAGTCCAGGGCAGTGTATACAACACAGGTAAAAATGCCATTTAAAATGCAGCAAAGGTACAGGGAGATCTTCGCTAGCATCAACTAAAAAAGTAGGATAACTTTCCTAAAACACTAAACAGCGTAAATGTCCAATTTACTGCTCTGTCTCACATGAAGTCCTGGAAGAACAAAATAAACTGTGTATCTCTGTCCTGAAGGATTGTTTAAGTGCATACGCACTCTATCCATCAGAAACAATGTAATTGTTCTCCTGAGAAGCAAAGATGGATGAGCCCATTTCACCCTCACTAACATTTGGTAGAATTTACCAAATTCAGACACCAGCAGCAACTGAGTACAGGGAACCCAATGAACACAAGTAATTCACCAAATTAAAGAGCCCTCAAGGTCAAACTAAACTCCCCAAGAGCATGGCTTTGGACATTACACTTGCCATGTAAGCAGAACTACAGACTTATCTAATTGCAGCATCTCAATCACACAAGAAGGAAATTCAAACACTGGAAGTTTTTCTGGTACAAAGCTGGCATTATAAAAAGTCACAGGCAAGGCACACACCTCAAGTTCTGCAACAGCGTTAAAGGATCTAAAATTGAACACTTTTTTTAAAAAAGTGCTATTCATGCCTGCCCTTATTCAAAAGATAACGGGAGCAAGAAAATCCCTGTGTAAAAACTATTAGAAAATGAAAGGTTATGAACATTACAAACTGCATAGTTTTAATAAAATTTTCCAATACTCATGAAAACCAGTAATTGCTCCCCAGAAAGTTTTATCAGGCATGGTAAATTTGGTCGAAACTTTGTGGGAGGCTCAATAAAAGTGACAAAAATGCCTCTCTAGGAACAAAACCCAAACGACTACACGATCTCGATGTTTAAATGAAACCTGTTCAGCTGCTGTCAACAACACACTGAAACAGCTACCAGGAGTCAGTGGGGGTGTTTGTTTCCATTTCAATAAAATCCACTCTGTTACGATAGCACAAATCTTTCTGCTGCTGCAGATTAAGCTGATTGCAAATGTACTCTCAAATAAAAGGCAAAGTGAAAGAAACTACACAAGGTCTCCCCTTCTCCTCTCCCCAGACCCTATGCCCAGCCTGTCCAGTTAGCAAATCCTGCAAAAAACAGCTCTAGGTCTTCTTTAACCTATCAGCAAAAGAAGAGGCACACGGAAGGATCTGGTGAATCCCAGAGCAGTGCAGGTGCCATGAGGAAATCGGGAAGCACGAACTCCCCCATGCTGCTGGCAGCAGTAAGCTATGATAATTGCCTCCCATGTAACTTCACCGCTCTTTTAAGTGTCTGCAGCCAATCTGGTTCTCCCAAACAGCCATTTATGCCCGGAGATGGGAGGCAAAACTTCTTGCAGTAGGAGTGCTGGCTGTGAAGTATTTGCCTAAAACCCTCCCACAACACTCAAAGCTGCTGCAGGGAAGTTTGCCTTTCAGGTGACACACCAGCCTTGATTACTTAAACTACCCTGATGCAAGAATAAAAATTATCTTTGTCCACGAGCAAAACTACACCTATTTAAACCAGGAGAGCGTACCCGGGGTACCTTTACGGCGCTCAGCAGCAGAACGGCGGGCGCGGAGCCGTGAGCGCGGTCCCGCGCCCTGCCCGACCGGCGCACGGCCGGGCCGCGCTGCCCGCGCGGGGAGC